>NW_006295180.1:1554104-1576896 GCF_000327345.1 Myotis davidii | reverse complement strand
ATGCCAGACCTGCAGGGTTTTATCAAAAATTCCTTCTTGCTCTCCATATATCACTAGGAGCCCCTTACAAACCTGCCTGTCTGCTCTGCTCACCTCCTAGGCTCTCCACAACTGTGCCTCACAAAGTGTCCTGAGGGATAGTCTCTAACCTCACTGCACTGTGGCCATCATCAGATGATCACTGTTCTTGTCAAGGCTTCAATCTCCTCACATTCTCTTAGCTGGTCATCTTTGAGCAGCCATTGCAATAGGTGGTCTATGCAAAAGCATTGAGAATGGTTTCCTTCCCAACTGCTGGCTGTTTCTTGGCCCAAAGTATAAAGTCTTGCATGAAAACAGTTCCTTCAGCTTCTATCCCCTCTCCTGATCACATACCCCAATCAGTCAATGCACTCTAGTAAGGGTCAGATGCCATGCTTTTCCTCAGTGGTCCTGTCTACAAATCACACAACCACACAACTCTTCCTTCCTCCTTCCATCCAGCCCACTCTCACCAAATGCCACTGGGTAGATCAGTCATGCAAACAAATCCCCAGAGGACTCCTGACTGACCCCTTCAGCAAATAACCCAACTCAGTCTCAGGGGAGTGCAGCTATGCCCCTCAGTACCTGGGCTCCCGTGTGTTCTGAATATAGAGTCAGTCTGATATCGCGGGATAAAAGGGATGCCTAATTTGCTTTTATTGAAGGCAAATAAATAGAACATGACATTAGAGAACTTTGAATGTCGCTCTTTTTCTGGCATTATTCCCAAACATTCCAATTATGATTTGTTTTAAAGTCCTTGAGATCCAGGAGTTCCTGATGCTCTTTTACCTTTAACAGCAATAAGAACACATAGAATACATGCTTGATTTCAGGCCCTAGTCAAGATCCTTAGATGGAGTTGACTCTCATTATCTAGGGAATGAGAAAGGTCATATAATAAAAAAGTACAGAATCAGGTGAACCTACCCAATATAAAAAAGAGCCTAAGTATTTAGCCATTCTGCTGCCCTGACTCACAGAAAGAGCCATGCTCCAGGGAGCCTGGGGCCCAGGGTGTGGAAAGAGGAGAGTGAGCAAGATGCTGAAGCTCATGGTCATCAGAGGCTTGTTGGCATAAGCTTCTCACCCAAAACAGAGTGGGTTGCATGTGAAAAGTATGGGCCAGGCATTCCCTGGGACACCAGGACACTGACAATCTCAGAAGAATGAAAGGGTTTAAATCTGTCTGATCGAACATCTAATTGGAAGTATAGCAGACAACTAGACAAGTGTGCTAGATTGGATTTAAGGCTTGTGTGGTTTTGGCTCTTAAAAGAAATTGGGAGCCGAAGAGTTTTACTCAGACTCCCAAGAGAAGCTATGCCCGGGGGACATTGCCTAAGAATGCACACAACACTATACATGTACTATAGCATGATAATGAATCTTTACATCTTTCCACTCACCAGTGTGTCATTTATTACTAGGAGCAGGGAAGAGGGTATAGAGACAGGGGAAGAAACCTGAGTTTGCAGCACCCAATGACTTGTGTACCAGCACCATTTCTCCCAGTAGAGAAGTCAAAGAATGTTTTTAAAACTACTTGGTTCTCTCTTTTCTTTCCATGATACTCTGCAGTTTAAGAAGGCACAGGACATTTCAAGAAGAGGGAACAATCTGTGCAGAGAAATGTCAAAGGAGACCACATTTGAAGAATGATGGTGGTCTGGCAAGGTTGGTGGGGCTGAGGGACATGGAAAGGGAGGTGAGGCCGGTGGCTTGATTTGTACAAATTGTGGGATGCATTAACCAACTCAGGGTAAAAAAATAGATTTTCCATAACCAATGGACACAAGACACTGGGGGATGGGGTGAGGGCATGTGCTGGGGTTAGGGGAGGCCGGGGGAAGGTCAACGGGGGAAAAAAAGGAGACATATGTACTACTATCTGTAATACTTTAAACAATAAAATAAAATTTAAAAAAATAGATTTTCCAGACCCCATCTTAATCAAATTAATGATGTTTGTGTAATAGAATCTCTCCAACCCAATATTATATACAGTTATAGGTTCTCAAACTCCAGACTTTAAAATATATAAAATATATTTTATATTGAATAAAGTAGGAATACACTAGTACCACCTATTGAAGGCCTTTCTTGAGAAGGTTCTGGTCCTTTATATAGTTGATATCTCCTCAAAGTGCTATAAGTCCTGATGTCAAACAAATAAACTGGCCAATAACAAGTCCACTTTTAGGCAGAACTACCAAGGCATTCTGTTATGGGCTGAATTGTGCTCCACCCCACCCTACTCTCCAATTCTTATTTTGGAAACCTAATTCCTAGTATATCAGAATGTGACCAGATTTAGAGATAGGGTGTTTGAAAACAATTAATCCACTCATCTGCTGTTGGGCACTTAGGCTGTTTCCAAATCTTAGCTATTGTAATTGCTCTTCTAACATGCATATAAGCATAATCAATGGACACAGACAGTAGACGGGCGAGGGCATGTGCTGGGGGTGCGAGTGGCCAGGGAGAAATCAGTGGGGAAAAAGGAGACATATGTAATACTTTCAACAATAAATAATTTAAATAAAAATTAATAATTAATTAATTAATTAATTAATTAAAATAAATTAATTTAAAAAACATAATTAAGTAAAATAAAATCAGTAGGATGGGCCTTAATCTCTTATGAGTGGTATTCTTATATGAGGATCAGATTAGGACATATATACACTCAGAGGAAAGGCCATGTGAAGACATAGGGAGAAGACAGCTGTCTACAAGCCAAGATAGAAGCCTTGGAAGAAATCAACCCACCAGCACCTTTATCTCAGGCTTCCAGCCTGAAGAAGTGTGAGAAAGCACCTTGCTGTTGTTTAAGCCCCCAGTCTATGGCAGCCCTCGGACTAGATGCCATTTCTCAACCACATATTAGAATTCGAAGTACTCAGCATCATCCACAGTCTGCATCAATGTCAAAATGATGCTACTTCCTCTCACTTGAGTTGATAGAGAAAGGCAGTGAGCTATCCTCTTCCCATTATTCTCTAATCAAAAATAATCACAAGGTTGCAGAAAGGAGCTGGACAGAAATCCAAGAAGACCATGGGATAAACAAGGAGTCCTTCTAGGGGACAATAGAACACTGTTGGATGCAGGACTGAGTGGCCTCTGTGAGTTCTTTGCCCAGTTTTGCCCCACAGACACTGTCAGGAGTATTTTGAAGGGAATGTGGGGTGAAGAAAGAGACAGTAGTCCCTGGAAAGACCATCCTTCATGTTCAGATGGCCCCAGTGAATCCCCACCTGCCCCTTGGCCACCAAGCCCATGGTCCCAGCAGCCAGCAGTGTGACCCACTCCCAGTTTCTGAAAGAGATACTAATGCAAGGAGGTAGCCCCATGTGTGAGAAGCCTCATTGTGGAGATCACTCCATTTAACCCTTCTCTTCTGCCTTTCTCTTTGCTTATAGGCCAGAAAGGTTGTCTGGTCATTATTTTTATTTTTTAAAATCACATCCTGCCTTTTGGTTTGGCGGGGCCTGCAGAACTCATGCCCAGCAGCAGGGTGGCCTTTAAGCGAGCTGATGCAATGGGATTAATTGGGCCAGAGCCTTGCAATCCCTAATCTCTGTGGGCTTTTTTGTGGGTTTTCTTGCTCTCTCCCAGCAAGGCCAGTGTCTGTGGGACGTACCAAGTCTTTACCGAGCATGCATCTGAAAGGAGCAGATGAAAGCTGCTTCTCTGAGCCCGCCTAATTGGGGAGAATTGTGGTTATGAGGTAAGGGCTGGGCCTAATAAGCAAGAAGGGGAGAAGTACAGGCAGGAGGGGAGCGGGCTGGTAGGACAGGGGATCTTTTTGATAAAAACATGGGCCTCCCCATAGTCATTCCTCTTCAGCTGCTGCCTCGCAGATGGACGCTTTAATTGAATTTTCCTACAGGCCTGGGGGAGGGAGCCGTTTCAGGCCAAGAGAGCAATTGAAGTGAATTCGGTGGCTTTGGTTTCTTTTCATTGGGAGCTGAAGGAGCAGGTGGGGTGGTTGTCAGTCTTGGTGTTTTCATCTGATGCCCGCCATCCTCTTCTACTTTTCAATTCACCTGCATTTTTTTTACCTTTTAAAAAATCCCCACTCGGGACTATTTGCTACACTCTGGCCTTAGTCATCAGGCTAAGCTCAAAGGAAGATGGGTTAGAAAGATAGGGGTTTGGTTAACTCCACTGGATTCAGCAACACTTGATGGACACCTGCTGTTTGCCTAGGCCTGTGTTCTACTCTAAAGAAACAGACCATCCAGTGAATACCTCCTGAGAATGTATCCTCAATCAGGAAGAATGCTCTTAAAAAGAAAAGCCAAAAATAAAATGAAACAGAGAACAAATAAACAAAACCAGTTGAGGAATAATTGAAGTCAGCATGCAGCTCTCAACTGAATAGGCGAGGGGCTGAAATGCATGGGCAAGGTAACTGTAACGAGTCCTTGGAGTTGGAGACATTGTGGGACATTTCATTAAGATGACTGCCAGTAGATTGGCTAGGGAAGAAAAATACATCTATTTAAGGCAGAATACCTGTCTGCCTAGGGAATACTCAGGAGAACAGAAGAAAAATAAGGCCCAGTGCCCTACCCCCTGTGAAAATAGTGAGGTGTGCCTGTGATCAGCATGCTGTTGAGTGGACTATAGGTGCCAGAGGTTCCCAGAAATGCCATGAGGAAGCCTAAATGTCCTCCTGTCCACATCTCCTGTCATCTTCATAAAACTTACAAGTCGGAGAATTTCATGGAGGAGAGGGAGGAAAGTTTATCACAAAAACTACACATGGGCTACATGTTTATCCATGCTTGCTAAGTTTGCCTGCTCTATTTCTGACTCTTTGTCAAAGTCTAGAGATTCAAAACCCAATATCACATGGCCCCTGAGGCTTAGAGGAGGGAAGAGCTATGTAGGCACACTTCATTCTGTTAAATAAATAGTCCATTTGACTCCTGAACAACACAGGGTTAGAGGCCTACAGAGTTTGAAAATCTATGTATCACTTTGAACTCCCCCAAAACATAGCTGTCCTCAGTATCCAATATGGATTAGTTACAGGACACTACGTGGAAACAAAACCTGCAGATGCTCAAGTTCCCTATATAAAGTGGCATGGATCAATGCATACATTCACCTTCTACATCCACACCGCAGACTTGCAACCACTGTTGAAAACAGTACAGGTACTTAGTGAGAAACATTCATAAATAAGTGAACCTGCATAGTTCAAACCTATGTTGTTCAAGTGTCTACGTATTTTATAGCAAGAAAACTTATGTGTTGAAATTTGAGCAAGGAATACTTAAAGGATGTAGTAGGTGAACTGTCTTTGCTTAATAGATACCCCTAGATACAAACATTCTAAACTAAGCAGGAAGTCCATAAATTCTACATCTTGGCCCTTCATGGCAGCCACACAGGTATATTGGTTCTACTTGGCAAAGAGGTCATTCTGTGATCCTCAGGCGAACCTGATGGAGGCTGTTAGGGAAGATGGAATGACCAGGAAAGATGAGACCAGAGCTGTCGTTCAAGAGAGGGAGAGAATTTGGATGGAAAGAGAAAGAAGTCTACTCACTCTGAGTATCCCACTACTGGCAAAGGTGTAGAGGTGTGCAATGAGAATGGATGTAGAAAGAGAAAGGGAGGTGGCTAGCCTATTTGGGCAGAAGGATCATGACTAAGAGTAAGAGGGGTGCGGGGAGTATCTTTAGTCAGGTTAAGTACAACCAGATCCTCAATTGCATAAAGAATTTATTTGTTCCTTAAAGAAAAGTAAAACAAAACAAATATATTAACTTTTATCAAGTTTCCACTATAGCCAGTTACATTCATATTAATTATGTATCATCATCATCATCTCCATCTACTGATAACAGAAATAGCGTGAAGTTATATGATCCATTTTAGAGGGAAGGAAATTGAAGTTCAAACCATATAACAGACTCACCCAGGGACATGCAGCTGGTGTGTAGGTGGAACTGAGAGTCACATACCATCTTCTGCACCATAGCTGCCTCCCTGGCCAGGTGGCAGGAGAATTAGGTCATGGTCAGCATTCTCCCATATGCTCCATCAGGCCCTCGAGGTGTTTTAACAATCCTCAAGACATGCTTCAGCAAGGGCTGGCTAAAGTCTACTGCTGAGAACTCTCAGGCAGCCCTGGAGTGACTATCTCAACTCATGGCACCAGTCAAACTGCATAGGCATGTGCCTGGATGTGTGGGAACCAGCAGAAAGGTGGGTGAAGCGCTCCAATCAGCATTCAGCTCACTATTATAACAAATAGGCCACACTTCAGACAATCCTCCAAGGCCAGCCCGTCCTAATCTTGTCCTAAGCATAGAACCATTTAAGTGTCTATTATGCCACCTGCTGTGTTAGGCACTTTACATTTATTATTTCAATTAATTCTCACACCAACCCTTGAATGTAAGAATAGTACTCTAATTTTAGTGCTCTAGTTTTACACTTTAAGAAATGGTAACTTGAGGAGGGGTTGAACTGTTATTCAAAAACCAGTTCTGACCCCTACCATTGTGCTCTTTCCCCTTGGCAATACAGCCATTAGCGCCTCCTACCCCTATGCCCACCCAAGTCTTGGAGTTCAGACTCAATTCATGTCACCCACTGCTATTCACATCCCTGTCTCCTCTAAAAAGCAAGAATAAAACCTCATCACTGAATGTATCAATTTATAAGGAGTTACACAGGCTAATGAGAGAACTAGTGCTAGAGGTGCCAGCTGGGCGGCCAGATTCCAGTGTGTGCTGGCTCTAGTGACTTATGCAGTCACTGAGAGAGGACAGCAACCAGTTCTTCCTCATTCACCCCTGAGAGGGCCCTGGGGGTTGCCTATCAAGGATCACCAACACAGTGATGCTGATGATAAATAAGCTAACATTTGTTGTTGGCTGTGTGCCAGTCACTGTGCTAAGAACTTCACATCCATGGCAGGATATGATTTCAAAGCAGAATTACTCTAACTCTGCTGACATTTTGTTCCAGCTCTTCCTTTCTGTGGGGCTGTTTGGCGCATTCTGTGATGCTCAGCATCACGCCTGGGTCCTACCCACTAGGTGCCAGCGGCATACCCACTCCCAGTTATGATAGCCAAAAATCTTTCCAGATGTCCAGAGTGCTAAGTGTCTCCTGGGTGACAAAACTGCCCCAGGTGAGGACCACTGTTTTAAAGTATAAACCGATGTGTCTCTAAATTGATGCAATGGTACTACTTGCCTATAGTTCCAGCTAAGCAAACGATCTGAAGGCAACTCGGTCAGTGTCTACTCAGGTTCCCTGAGGCCATCTGCACATCTGCCTGGTGTTCTGGGTAACAGGATCATGCCTGCAGGTTGTCTCTCATGGAGTTAATGCATAACAACATGAGCCCGCTAATGAAGGACCCAACACAGAATGGATTGCCCCAAACACCTGGGCCTTGGGTTTCCAGAGTTGCTGTGCTTAGGAATAGCTGCTAGTAAAATAAAACCTTTGGAGAACTCTTTCAAATTCTTTCTGGCCACTAATTAGTGTAGTCTTGCAAAGTGACTTTCACTCTCTTCTCTGTAGAATCCGATGACAGTAACCACTCTTTCATCACATGGACTTTTGGGAGGATTAAACAGGATGTTAAATCGAATGCTCCTGCTCCTATGAGGGCACACAGTAGGTTTAATAAAGCTAAATTGTCTTTGCCCTCACCCTTATCTCACTGAGACAAAGAGGATTTGATTTGGAACAAAACCAGTGAAGGGTGTACAACAAATTCCACCGATCAAAGCCTGTGCTATGAATAGGCTACTGTGTTTCCTTCCAAGCATGACGTTCAGGCTTGGCATAAGCCAACTCCTTTGTGCATCTCCAGGTAATCTCCCTTTGACTGTGCGCACAGACCTGTTGGATCAAGACTGCCAGTGAGGCCTTCATGAAAAAGGTGTGGGCCCTCTGCAGGTGTCTGCTGTCCGATAAGCTTGTCAGCAGAGGCTTTTCTGCGCCTGGCTCGTCTGTCAGATGTCCAGGTGCGCCTGGGCTCAGCTTACACTCTGAATCAGGGTCATGGTTACCGGGACGGAGGAGTTTTCCCTCAGGAATGGAAGCTTTTATCAACTTGAATAACAACGTGCAGCAGCTTGGAGCCCACAGAAGTTGATGAATAGGTTTCCCTTAGCCCTGCGTCTGAAAACCAAGAGCCAGCGCTCCTGTATGGATTGTATTGCTGCACATTCTCTGGGGAAGCAGGTCAGGGAGGCTCTGGGTACAGCTGCAGGTCACAGGTAAAAAGAACCAGGGAGGTAGATTATGGCTGCCCAGTAAACTTCTGTGTCTTTTAAGATATGGCTAACTACACAAGCCTTGGCTAGGAAATCCAGTCTTGGATTGCCTCCGCTCATCTAGTCTTCTTTCTCAGGAATTTATTTCTCGGCGGGGGGGAGGGGGGGAGAATGTAATAAATTAAAAAATAATCTGAAAATCTTTCTGTTTGTAATTAGAAAAATCATTTCAATGAAAGAGGAAGGTAAAGCTCTTGGGCAAAATTTGGAGGTAATTCATATTTCTTATTTGCTTCCTTCTTCTCTCTTTAAGTCCATGGGGTCCTCTAAGTGCGGCTATGAAATGATCCGCATCTAGCAGTTTGCTTCTTCTGTGGTCTGAGAGGCATACACTGTTTGAACAATCTCCCAAGGGTCACGGAGGAAGGATGTCAGTACCAGCCTGCTGTACCCAGCTGAGCTTGGGGGCCTTGCTATGTGGAGCTTGTAAAAATTGCATGATTTGAACATAGACTCAGCTGAGGTAAGGAGAAAAAAACTTCAGATAACCATCCGAACAAATAATGCTTCTTAGGAATGGAGTATGGTACAGTATATCAGAACGTAGAAATTGAAAATAAAAACATTTGTGCTCACCCCCAAAAAACAATGAAGTTACCCGGAATCCAGCTGAATAGCATCTAATAATCAAGAGCACAGACACTGAGTCAGCCCTGGTGTCAAAGCTCGAGAGCTTTCCACAGGGTAAGCAGGGTCAGAAGACAACCCTGTCTGTGTCGACTCAGGCCACTGAGGCTGTCTGCATAGCTGTCTCTTCATCTGTCAAAATGATACCTATGTCAGTTTCGTAAGGCTGCCTTAACAAGTCACCACAAATTTTGTGATTTAAAATTTGGTGACTTAAAACAATAGACATTTATTCTCTCACAGTTCTGTAGGCTAGAAGAACAAGATCCAGCTGTCAGCAGGGCCATCACTCCACACTCCTTCTAGAGCAGAGGTTCTCAACCTGTGGGTCGCAACCCCTTTGGGAGTTGAACCACCCTTTCACAGGGGTCGCCTAAGACCATCGGAAAACACATATATAATTACATGTTGTTTTTGTGATTAATCACTATGCTTTAATTATGTTCAATTTGTAACAATGAAAATACATCCTGCATATCAGATATTTACATTACGATTCATAACAGTAGCAAAATTACAGTTATGAAGTAGCAATGAAAATAATTTTATGGTTGGGGATCACCACAACATGAGGAACTGTATTAAAGGGTCGCGGCATTAGGAAGGTTGAGAACCACTGTTCTAGAGTGACTTGGCTTTCTATCATAATCTATTCCTGTTTATTTTCCTTGTAAGACTCACTTCCCAACTCCCTTCCTGTCTTATCCAGCTTCTGGTGTTTACCATCAATCCTTGGTGTTTCTTGGCTTAGAGATGCTTCACTCAATCCTCTCTATCATCACATGGCATTCTCTTTGTGTCTAAATCTTAATCTCCTCTTCTTATAAAGACATCAGTTGGCCCAGCTGGTGTGGCTCAGTGGTTGAGCATCAACCTATGAACCAGGAGATCACATTTCAATTGAGCCTGGGTTGCCGGCTCAATCCTCAGTAGGGGGCTTGCAGGAGGAAGCCAATCAATGATTCTCTCTCATCATTGATGTTTCTATCTCTCTCTCCCTCTCCCTTCCTCTCTGAAATTAACCATATATATATATATATACATATATATATATGACACCAGTTGTATTAGATTAAGGGCCCACCCACATATTTCTTTTAGTCCATCACTCCACACTCCTTCTAGTGTGACTTTGCTTTCTATCATAATTTATTCATGTTTATTTTCCTTGTAAGACTCACTCCCCAACTCCCAGGTTCTTCTACTTGCCCTCTCAAAACATTTACTACTTTAGAATCCAAAATTAAAAAGCACTCAGCTAGAACAGTATTGATTCTAACATTCAACACACATGTCGTAATCCCTTCATTGTGCTAAGTACCATGCTAGGTTTAAATACTAAGTACCATTCACAGGTTTAGGACACCAAAGGGTACTGTGACATTCTTTCACTTTAAGAGTTTGCAGATGAGCTATGTCCAGAATTAGCTGTTTGTAAACCAATGTACAGTGTGCCAGATACTAAGTACTTCAACAAATATTAACATATTTCTAGCAACTCTGTAAAGGAGGTACTAGTTTATTCTTATTTCACAGATTCAAATAAGGAGGCACAGAAAGGCTAAGATCACAGAGGTGGAATGTTCCAGAATGTTCCAGAATGGTGACTTGACTTGCCTTTTGGCTTCAGAGTCTTCACTTTAATGTGCTGTGTCCCAGGCAAAATAGATCTATTTAAACTTTCCTTGTGCAAGGTTATTTTAAATATTTTAACATTAGAGACAGTGCTATAGTAAACATTCTTAAGCTAAATCTTTGTGCACATTCTGAATTATTTTTCTTGTAAAAGAATTGCTGTGCCAAAGAATAGGCTTATTATTAAAGCTTTGGTACATAATGTCAAATTGCAAGAATGAGGGAAGGAGTCCTCAAGAAGTAAAAATGTAATTGGCTAAAGCATTAAATGGAAAGCATGGGGGGTATACCTGGAAAATGGCAAACACTCCAATCTGAATGGAATGTAAAGTGCTTGGAGATGAGAGATTGAAGAGCTGCCTCTAAAGTGGTCTGGAGCCAGCTTGTGGAGAGCTTTGAATACCGTACTGTAGAATTCAGACTTCGTCAAGCAGCACTCAAAAACCAGCATATATTTTTGAACTGAGAAATGAAATGATCAGATTCTGTCTAAAATAATTTCAAGAAAACTTCTGTCTCCTGAAAGAGATGTCTTTCATCTCAATTACTTTCATGCAGATGGACTTGGTAGGAGGGCGTTAGTATATATTTTACTTATATTTTTAACATGGTGCATTCTTAAAATCATCTACTTATAGACATTAAAAATATAGGAAATAATACAAAGAATAATATATTGATAACATATTTATATATCATATTTTATATTATGACTAGAGCCCTGGTGCATGAATTTGTGCATGGGTGGGGTCCAGCCAACCTGTCCTGATCAGGGTGTGGAGGGCCAACTGGGGGTAGGGCTGGCCAGGGGGAGGGGCCCCGGGCAGTTGGTGGGCCGCCTTGCCCTCTGGTTGAACTCTGGTTGAACTCCTGATAGAGGGGAAAATTTGCATATTACCCTTTTATTATATAGGATATATTTTGTATATTATATTGTATGTAAAATTTAATATACTAGAGGCTCAGTGCATGAATTTTGTGCACTGGGGGTTGGAGTTCCCTCAGCCCAGCCTGCCCCTCTCACAGTCCGGGAGCCCTCAGTGGATGTCCTACTGACGGCCACAGTCTGGCAGCAGAGGCTCGGAGCAGGCATCGTGTGTGTGTGTGTGTGTGTATGTGTCTGCTGGGGGCCTGCCCCCAGCCACATTGGAGGCTCAGAGCAGGTGCTATGTGTGTGTGTGTGTGTATGTGTGTGTGTGAGTGTGTGTGTGTCTGCTGGGGGCCTGCCCCCAGCCACACCATGGAGGCTTGGAGAGGCCCCCCTCTGTGTTGATCTCTCAGGCTTCTGGCTTCCACTGTGTGTTTTTCTCTCCCTTGAGCTGTGGCTAGGGTGGGGTGCTGCTCATGGATCACCAGATCACTGCAGAGACAGAGGACAGGCCCTGTTGGGTGCTGCCTGTGGGGAACTTTCCTGCTCTGGGATCACCATGGCGATCCCAGGAGCAGGCCCACCAGGGGGCTGCCTGCCCTCCGCACTTACCTGCTCTGGGATCGCCATGGGGTCCCAGCTGACAGCAGGGCTTAGGCGGCACAAAGGGGTCCTGGCTGGGGGTGGGGCTTAGGCAATGCGGGGCTCAGGCAGCACATGGAGGTCCCCGCTGGGGGTGGGGCTTAGTTGCACGGGGCTTAGGCGGCACATGGTGGTCCTGGCTCGGGCGGGGCTTAGGTGATGCAATCGCACCACCTAAGCCTGGCCGCCCAGGGCCACACATGGGGCCCGGATGCTGTCTGGTGCTAGCCAGCCCTGCCTGCAGTATGCAAATTAGCCAATGGGAAGCGTAGGGAAGGTATGGTCAATTACCCTTTTTGTCTTTTATTAGATAGGATTTAACATATGATTATATATTATTACATAATAATATATTATACTATAAAGAACAATATAAATGGTAACCATTCTTCTGACTCTTGAGTTTATCATTCCCATACACTTTTTTAAAACTTCTACTATGTATGTAAGTATATAGGAGCAAAATATAATGGTATATTGCCTATTTTAAAATTTCATATAAGTACAATCATACAATATATATTTTATTGCAATTTGTTTTTACATTTACCATGAGACATTTTTAATATTTGCCCTTGTTAATATATGTGATTCTAGGTCATCTGTTTGTTTGTTGTTGTTGTTTTAATAATATAGCTTTCCATTGTAGGAATATGCCATGATATTTTTCTCATTTTGATGGACGTTTAGGTTGTTTTGAAAAAAAATTTTTTTACAAACAATGTTCTTATGACATTCTTCATGTCTTCTTGTGCACTTGCCAAGTGGACAGCCTTTCTCAAGCAGGGTTCCTTCTCTGAGCCACAGAACAAAGAGGGTAATTGGAATAACTACTTTCTCACATTCCTATGGAAGCTGTATGAGAAGCACCATTCTAGATGCATAAATGAAAAGTTAATTCATTTCATTCAGGATATTAGGGCTTAATTCTCTTCATAAATGGTTGAGGAAACTGCTGGGATATAGCTTAGGAGCAAGACTCCTGTGGGTTTGTACAATTTCAATTTTCCTTGATACTGATGGTACTAGACGTGCTCTTCCAAGTGGTTATACCAATTACACTCACACCAACAATGTAAGCGGTCCACTGTTCCATGGTGTTGCCAACAAATGCAACAGTCATATTTTTAAAGTGTTCATTACTCTGAAGGGAGTAAAATAGAATATGGGTGTTTTGAACTTGCATTTCCACAATCACTTGTAAGAAAAGCTTTCTTTTTGTATTTTTATGGACTGTATAGGTTTCCCTCTTTGTGAATTTTCTGTTCAATTGTTGATCCATCAATTTCTCAACTGAATTATTTTCTTTTTTTCTGTCAATTTATAAACCTTCTTTACATATTATGATAGTAATTCTTTACTGGTGATATGCATCATGCAAGTATTAAATAAAGTAATCCTTTGTGGTGAATGTTAGGAGGTTTTGAGTCCAGCTCTAAGGCTAATGCCTGGCAAAGAGAGGTTTCCCAGATGGACAGCCAACATGTGGATTACAATTTATTTGATCAATATTGACAAATGTTGCATTTCTTCTATGGATTAGACTCCTAGGGCAGTGATGGCGAATCTTTTGAGCTCGGTGTGTCAGCATTTTGAAAAACCCTAACAACTCTGGTGCAGTGTTACATATAGAAATTTTTTGATATTTTCAACCATAGTAAAACAAAGACTTATATTTTTGATATTTATTTTATATATTTAAATGCCATTTAACAAAGAAAAACCAACCAAAAAAATGAGTTCGCGTGTCACCTCTGACACGCGTGTCATAGGTTCGCCATCACTGGTCTAGGGATACAGAAATAAACCACACAGGATCTCTGCCCTTAAGAGATTTTCAATATAGAGGAAGAAACACAAATAACCATTTAAATTCTATTACAACCATCAACACCATCATGGTTAGCAAAACAGCATCGGTGTCTTACCACAGTGATGCCACTTTATGGTGAAAGGATAAAAGTTTCTGTTGGTCGTTATCACATGCTTGAGAGAAGAGGAGCAATGGGAAAAGCTTCTCTCCTGGGTGTCAGTCCTACCTCCTGGTGGGGCACACCGTGGCCAGCTCAGGGGTGTGGCTGCACTGCCATCCTCTAGTTCTGGCACACCAGGCTGGACTACAGGCCTCCTTAAAAGACATTTTTAAATGCAGGTGTTCTGTGTTCCCTTGCACCTCTGCAAACAAGGCTTTTTGCTACTGTTCCCATCAAACTGTTCCCTGCAACCACGTAGGACTGTCACAACAGCACTTGTCAGGAACTGTAGCAGAGCGAGCCACGACAGCTGGTGGCACAAGGAGCCCACGCATCTGCTTTCCTCTCCCTGCCAGGCCTCCCTGGATAATGGCAGGTCTTGTGTACACAAGAATGGTGCTATTGATCTGCCAACAGTAGGCTTCAAGCTCTATGTGTTTTTCAAAGAGCTGGGGGTTGCCTTTACACTGGCCCCCTCACACACTGTCACCTAATTCTCCCTGGGACCCAGGGAGCACATTTGCACTTAGTTATAAGTGCAAAGAGTCCTGGAGTTCTTGTCAGGAGAACCTGGTTTTGCCCGTGGACCTGTCACCTCCTAGCAGGGTGGCCACGGGGGAAGTCCGTGGGCCTTTAAGAATCTCTTTTCTCACATGTAAAATAGGAAACTATTACTTATCTTGTACTTACATATGAAATTACTTTTGATATTTATTTGTGAACTCTACAGTGTGAGGCAATAAAGGGATTAAGATGATTTGTAAAGATAGAGCAATGCCGTGCTTGACCATGCAAGGCACAGCTCTGAGGGGCCCATTAACTGCATCTTGTGCTTTCAGAGCCAACACATTTGCTGCCCAACACAAGTGGGCTCAAACTCTTTTCCTTGGACAGCTGATGCACTCAACTTTACTGGGGGAATCTGAGGAAAACAACTGAGGATGCTTCTCAAACACAGAGACTCATGGACTATCAAATCCAAAGGGACCTTCCAGCAATCAGTGGAATGACCAAGATAGGTTAAATCAATGGTCTCCAAACATATTGTCCACATGTTTCCATCAGTAAAACATTTTCAACACAACCTTACACCATATGCATATTTATTCATTTATAAGCAACAGACATGCACTACTACACTAATGTATCATGTGCATTATAAAAACATTTGCAATTAGAAATTATTAAAGTTCAAAGAAAGTTCTATTATGTACCTCCTGCACCACACAGTGAATCATTTTGACAATCCCATGAGAATGTGTACCCATAAATTGGAGTCCACTGGACAAATGAAGAAACTGAGACCCAGAGAGATGAAGTGATTTGCTCAAAGCCATGCAGCTAGTTGGTGATGGGGCTACACACTGGTCTGAAATTGCTGTTTACTGACAATGTGTATAATTCTGGAGTTTACCTTATATTGCAAATTACCTCAATGGAATAATTCTACATGATATTTTACTCTTAGTTTATTTCTGATGCATTGAGAGCATTTTTTCTTAAAGCTCTTTTTTTTTATAAAATTTTAATTTCTGAGAATAGACCTGAAAGAGTGGTTATAGATTTCCTTCACCTAGCAATGTAAGAAATAAAAGAGCAGGATTGTATGTCACAGATGAAAATGCTATATTTATGCCTCATTGTAATCCATTCATTGCTTTATGGATCCAAAGTCCCCTTGGGAGAGTCACAAATCCACATAATGTTCCCGAGCACCGGACTTGGCATTTGGATCTCTGATTTAGCTGTCAGATATGTAAAATCACATGTAACCAGACAACTCCCTGGGGACTCCACAGCTGCGAACTCTGAAGAGTGCGAGTTATTCCAACAAGGTCGGCATTAATTTTCACACAGATGCTGGTCCACTCGAACTGTCCTTTTCTACCCCATGTAATTTTCAACATGGCTTAGAGGGCCTGAGTGGAGTGACTCCAGTAGAATCCTCTTCTCAGGGACTATTCCAAGCTCAACTGAGGTGACTTTCAAAGGTTGCCCTTAACAGAGACAACAGTTATCAAAGGACATCTCACCTTCTGAGGCCATTGCTAGCACTTCTCAGTACCAGCACCCTCCTTTCCCTTCTTTTCAGCTTCCCAGGCTCCTTCTCCACAGAGTGGCCTCGTTGTAAGGACCCTACACATGCCATGTAAATGACGAATGGATAGTTCGCCCTCTGGACCTCATATCTTCTCTCATGTCCAGCTTAGTTCTAATCAGTGGTTGATAAAGAATGTAAATGGACACTAAATACATTTTAAAGAAAAAATAAGCTGGCAGGTGAGTTGTCATTCCCTTCAACACCAAGGGTGCCCCAAGAGAAATTATTCTACTGGGTGAGAGGTTGAAGTGAATGGTCTATTCATTTCCTTCTAAATCTATAGTAGAGAGAACAAGGAGTATAAATCGAAATGCCTGGATTTAAAATCTTCCTTTGCCACTTAGTAGCTAAAGGGCCTAGCACATAAGGAGTCAAGAAACGCTTATTAAATAGAGCAAGTTCTTTCACTTTTCTGTGCTCCCACTTTATCGGTAAGATGGGGGGTGATGATAGCTGTTGAACAGGATTGTTGTAGCGATTAATGCTTAATAGATATTTATGTAAAGAACAAAACAATAAAATTGAAAAAGATGCAGGAAATGTCTAAATATTTTAATCAACTAGTGCTTTGTGACCCTTAAAAGTGGAGAACTCTATAACTGAGATTTCCATGTGGCTTCAAAGTGTGGTACCATTTCCAGGTGTGACAAGTCTGTACATCATTGAAGTCCTCTTAGGTTCCCTCCTAAGAATAATAAACTAAAATACTAATAATTAACTAAAATAAGTAAATGAATTAAAATTCAGGATAAGTGAATGGTCACTGAATCAAACCCTACTTGTCTACTGCTTCATATCCTTTTGGCCTCAGCATTTAATCCCAGTTACCTCTTCAATAATGACCCATACATGCCTCATGCTTCTTGTCCCTGGCCATTTCTAACCCCAGGACATCTGAAAAGTTCACTCTACATCAGGGGTCCTCAAACTTTTTAAACAGGGGGCCAGTTCACTGTCCCAGAGACCGTTGGAGGGTCAGACTACAGTTTAAAAAACAAACAAACTATGAATAAATTCCTATGCACACTGCACATATCTTATTTTGAAGTAAAAAAACAAAATGGGAACAAATACAATATTTGTATTTGCATGTGGCCCACGGGCCGTAGTTTGAGGACCCCTGCTCTACATCCACAAGTAACCCCAGAAGTGCAGGAGAGTTGAAAACTCCTGGGGCAAACCTTGGCCAGTGGGGAATGTGAGTTGTCCAATAAATGAACATCTCTTGAGTGAGTAGTTGTTTTTTAATAGTGAATAGTGTTGTTATTTATTATCATTATTATTTAATCCTCACCAAAAGATATGTTTTTATTAATTTTTTTTTTAGAGAGAGAAACATCGATCAGTTTCCTCCTGGACTGATGGATGCCCAGACTGGGGATTGAATCCACAACCTTTTGGTGTATGGGACAGCACCCTAACCAATTGAGCCCCCCAGCCATGGTGAGTAAGTAGTTTTGAGATACATTCCATCAGGCTTCTCAGATAGTCCTGGGAAGTAAGCCTCTAATTGCCCTAGTGGTGGCCAAATCAATGATGTACTTTGTATGGAATCTCTTTCTCCCTGTAATGCCCTGTCTCAGCCCTGTTTCCTGGGACCCATTGCTGAATAAACCACTCACCCGGCATGACAGTCTGTCTCAGGCCCTCCTCCTGGGGGAGCTAAGGCACCACCATGTCCCAGCACTGCCATAGCTATCTTATTCTATCCTCTAGCAGTGTCCACACGCTACAACCCAAGAGCCAAATGTTGCCTCCCTGCCTCCTACTGTGTAAATAAAGTGTTATTGAAACCCAACCAGGCTCATTTATGTACCATCTACAGTGGCTCTCTAATTACAGTGGCTCTCTAACTACAGTGGCAGAGGTGTGTGGTAGTAACAAAGAGCACATGGTCCACAAAGCCTCAAATATCTACACTCTGGCCCTTTACAGAAACCCTGATCAAGTGTGAAATCTGGGCCACCTGCATGAGACTCACAGTGTTAAAATGCAGATTTACATCTCTAGGTCCATCTCAGCCACAGAGGGGGCATCAAAAGAACTGTCTGGAACTTAGCCTATGCTGGGTCACAAACTCAGCACCCGCAGACACCAGGCAGGGAACAGGTGAATAAGTAGGACAAGTCTGTGGTTTTGGCACAGACACAAATTTGTAGTATTAAAAACGTATAGGAAATGTTTTCTATTCTATAAAGAAATATGCTTTCCCCATATTTCCTGAGGCAGCCTGCTCTTGTCCCCCTTTTGCCTTATGCTTTGAAATAGACATAGACATGGAGAAATTGTTCCTGACAATGAGACGGTCGTGCAGGTTGAAATGCCACCCACGCTTGGCCATGCGATCCCTCTGGGAAGCCAGCCCTATACACAGAAGGCAGCTGCTACTCCGCTCTAGGCAACTATTGTCAGGTGGGAATTGTGGGCCCTGGAGTCCCCTGGTGCCAGGCTGTGTGAAAATAGACTTTCCCCCCATTTTGAAGGTTGGTCTATATTTCTTTTTATTACCCTATGGCAGTGGTTCTCAACCTTCCTAATGCCGCGACCCTTTAATACAGTTCCTCATGTTGTGGTGACCCTCAACCATATAATGATTTTCGTTGTTACTTCATAACTGTAATTTTTCTACTGTTATGAATCGTAATGTAAATATCTGATATGCAGGATGTATTTTCATTGTTATAAATTGAACATAATTAAAGCATAGTGATTAATCACAAAAACAATATGTAATTATAGATGTGTTTTCCGATGGTCTTAGGCGACCCCTGTGAAAGGGTGGTTCGACCCCCAAAGGGGTCGCGACCCACAGGTTGAGAACCACTGCCCTATGGGGTAAACAAGAGAAGATTTCAGGCCAGATTCCACCCAAGAAACATTGATATATTTGTTGGTTTCCATGCTTTTATTCTTTACCTCTAACTAAGCTGTCATTAAAATAGCACTAACAGGTGGGCCTAGGTACAGTTGTCAAAATGTTGACATGTACTTGAGCCATGTGGTAAATGGATACTATCCCTGTCCCACCACAATCTCCAGTGCCTCCCCTCTCTCAGGCCACAGCTCCAGGTGCCTGCCCTTCCTCAGGACCTGAGAACTTCACCTGGTTCAGCAACCAAAGTCCCCCCAAGGCAGGTGGGGCCTATTCTGGCCTCAGGCTGCTGTCTCTTCTGATTAGTTGGTGTTTGTGTCCTACCTGTGAGTAAATATATTTACTCTCAACCCACTGCAATGTTCTACTGATGGCAACACTTTTAGCTCTTTCATTTTGCCCTCAGACAGGCAGTTAGATAGGGCAGGACTGACCCTGCTGGACAATTCATAACTTAAAGTAATCAAGTCCCAATTCTGTATCCTTTCCCTTCCCCCACTTCTTTGGGAACTCTGTTCTCTTCTCCCACCCTCAGGCTTCCTTGTCCTCCCTAATGCACTGAAAGAATCTCCCATTAACTAGGGATCCCACTGATATAGGGTGCTGGGCTTAAACACTGACTTTTATTCATAAGAGATGTGGCCATGGGCAATTCACTCCTTTCTGACTCAGGTTTTCATCTGTCAGTGAGGAATAATGGGCTCCATCCCAAAGGGCTTTTTGAGACTCAAGTGAATAAGGTACGTGAAATTTCTGGCATAGGGTGAACTCCCAGTAAATCACAGACTTGTCTCCCTCATTCCTGAGTGCCACACAGCCAGGCCTTATTGATTTCAATTGGAATCAACTTCTTGAACTAAGGGAGCAAACACTAATGACAGTCCTTCCTCCAACCCCTATGGGAAAGTCCTTACCCTCATTGTATAACCCATGGTACTTTGGACCTCTCCACTGTGCAGTTACAGTATTTTAACATTATATATCTACTAGAGGTCCGGTGCAGGAAATTCGTGCATGTGTAGGGTCCCTAGGCCTGGCTGGTGATCAGGGCTGATGGGGCCTTCCTTTCCCCCGGCTGCCGGTTGCCAGCTGCTGGCCAAGGCCTTCCTTCATCCCGCATCTCTCCCTGGTGGTCACCACACATCATAGCGAGTGTTCAAACTTCTGGTCAGTTGAAATCCCGAGTGGACAATTTGCATATTAGCCTTTTATTATATAGGATTGCTGCAATCCTCTGGTTAATATCTTCTTCTTATGGTGCTGGTATAGAAACAGACACATAGACCAATGGAGCAGAACTGAGAGCTAAAAAACAAACCTAAGCATATACTGTCTACTAATATTTGACCAGGGAGCCAAGAATACTCAATGGAGAAAATACAGTCTCTTCAATAAATGGTGATGGTAAAATTGAATATTCACATGAATGAAACTAGACCCTTATCTTACTCCACTAGCAAAAATTAACTTGAAATGGACTATAGACTTAAATGTAAAACCTGAAACTGTAAAACTCCTAGAAGAAAACATAGCAAGAAAGCTCCTTGACATGACTCATAGCAATGCTTTTTGATAGACACCTAAAGCACAAGTGGCCAGATAAAAAGTAATCAATCGAACTACATCAAACAAAAATATTTCTGCACAGAAAAAAGGAATACCATTTATGATGCCAGGGGCTACATGGCTGGAGATTTGGCAGAAACAGACCTGATCCTAGTCCTCATGCTTAAAAATAATCAGCAGGGATATTTGTAAACACAATGGCTATAATTTCCCAAAGCCAAGGCTAGTGGAGAGTAGAAGCAAAAAAGGTGCAAAATTGGCTGGAGCCCTACTCGGCCCATGCTCTTGGGAGTGGGAGTCAAAGGCATAGACTTTGGTCTGCAAGGGTCTGTACAAACTCAGAGCTCTTTCCAGATTTTTCTTCAAACTCTGGATATTGCACACAGATAGGCCCAACTTGCACGGACCCTCCAGAGCAGGGAAAAGCAACGTTTTATTTGGGTCTCCCACATTCCTCCAGGAGCCCAGACATGATATTTAGGTTCTAACCCATCCCAGCCTGTCAAGCCTGGAGCCTGGTCCCACTCCGAAAGCTCAGAGATGACCCGTCAGCTCCTCAGCACATTTGTGTTAGCAAAGGCCATTGCTGAACCTTCCTGAACTCCCTTTAACTTAGGCTTCCCAAGACCAAGCCCAGGCAGAAGAAAATACATCATCAGTGGGGCCCAGTGCCTGTACCAGTGCACCAAGAACAGTTTATTTAGTCATAAGTGCTTTATGGAGACATGTTTTTAAAAGTGGAAGAGAGTGGAAAGTTGTCCTAATAAATGATTCACCAATATTATAAAAGTAAAAAATTGCCTGTATTTCCAAGCCAAGGTTTATGGGAGTATAACAACTGTCCCTTCTCATCCTTCTCCCCCAACCCAACTCATTTTTATAGAATTCAAGCAATTTCTTGAATCTGAGTGACCACCAATACCTAGAAGCTGAATTCCTCACAGATCATAGTTCATAGGGACACCTTACTAACTTTTATTTTATATTTACAATTTGTGACAGGATTTTTGTTTTGGGGTTTTCTATTTCAAAAGTCAGTGTTCTCGCTATTATTGTTGTTCAGCATGAGCATGATATATTAATGAGAACATAGGGATATGAAAACAGTGCTTGGTCCCATGTCAGCATACATTACTGTTGGGGAGACATAGCATTGCCCAGAGATGAATAGCAAGTTGGGAGCAGTGGCCCTGTTCAGATGGGCAGAGAAAGCAGTGACCTTGGAGTGGGGTCAGAGGTGGGAGTAGACACTGTTGGGGAGAACTACAGTTCTATGATTGTTAATTACTGGACTGAGACCAAGCTACAAATGATTGCTGACACTCTATCAAATCTCCTGAGTCCCTCCCCATATCAGGCACAGAAACCAAAATTGAACATAATCTGTCATTGTGTGAATTCTGATAATTGTAACCCAGAGTTCCCCTTTAATGTATAGCTTTTTAGTACTATAAATAGTAATTAGAATTTCTTACAGATATTTAATGACAGCTTTATCACCAGCTCTCTAAATCACAATTTCCTCATCTATTCCTCACCTAAGGAGGTCCAGCTGGATGAATTCTACCACTTCTCAGAGCTAGAAACTAGGTTTTCTTGTTGTGTCTAATCATAAAAGTAATGAAGATTCTCACTGTAAAATAATTAAGACAATACAGAAAAGTATAAAGAAAAAATTATTTCAAATAGTCATTAACTTTTAAATAGATATTCTTTGAGATACTTTTATAGTCTTCCTCCTTTTTTATAAAAACGTGATTGCACTATACATAATCTGTTAACCTTTAAAATATATATCCTATATAATAAAGAGGTAATATGCAAATTGACCATCACTCCAACACACAAGATGGCTGCCCCCATGTGGACACAAGATGGCCGGCAGGGGAGAGCATTTGGGAGGGCAATTGGGGGTGATCAGGTGATCAGGTCTGCAGGGGAGGACAATTGGGGGAGGGGGGCTCTGGACTGCAGGAGAGGGCAGTTGGGAGG
This sequence comes from Myotis davidii, assembly GCF_000327345.1. Classification (NCBI taxonomy): domain Eukaryota; kingdom Metazoa; phylum Chordata; class Mammalia; order Chiroptera; family Vespertilionidae; genus Myotis; species Myotis davidii. The sequence goes on along the minus strand of NW_006295180.1, from coordinate 1,554,275 downwards.
AACCAGGCCTTCAGGGGAGGACAGTTGGGGGATACCAGGCCTGCAAGGGAGGGCAGTTGGGGGCAATTGGGCCAGCAGGGAAGCAGTTAGGCATCTATCAGGCTGTCAGGGGAGTGGTTAGGGCAGCCGTGGGCAAACTACGGCCCATGGGCTGGATCCGGCCCGTTTGAA
>NW_006295180.1:1545364-1554042 GCF_000327345.1 Myotis davidii | reverse complement strand
CCCCCGTGCACAAATTTCATTTGGATTATAATGAATGCTTGTCCAGATCAGTGTAAGTATAGCTACGTTTTATTTTTAGTTATTGCATAGTTGTCTGCTTGCACAACCACTTAGATTCTTTTCAATTTTTACTATTAACAGCAAGACACCAATAATTATTATTTGACATATGGCTTTGTATACTTGTACACTATTTCCTTAGGACACACTTTCAGAAATGTACTTCCTAGGCCAAAGGTGTGTGCATTTTTGATGAAGGGCTGGAGTACTTCCAGGTCCTAACAGCTGAGCCTGATTGGGACCATTCCCACACCTCACTCCAGGTGTTACCATTCTTCTCTAGTGGTTCCAATCAGATGGTGGAAAAATAGAAAGCTTTGTTTTTGTAATTGACTCATAACTCAAATGTCATTCATTGCCTAACATGATGCCTAGCAAACACTTGGTATGCAATAATCAATGAAGTATCTACAGGAAAGCTTAGAAAGAAATTTGTGGTTTAATTATAAGCAAAAGTATAGGCTATTGTTCTATGTATTTTTTCTTAGCCTTCAACCTGTTTGGATTATAGTCCCCATATTTTCTTATAACCACTTTTAATTTTTCTTTTCTTATTATATGCATTATATATGTTGCCTTAAATTATAAGACAGAGAATGAATGGGGGATGAATGAAATAGTAAGATAAGCCTGCTGGTGGTTGCTGGTGATGTGGTACAATGATGCCATCATGTCATAGAGCCCCTTGACCTCCTTCTTTGACCTGAAGATAGTGCAATCCTTGGGTGTCCCTCTATCACAGGAAGATATGAAGTGTAGAGAACATTTGGTGATACTGAACAGGCCCTCATGGAGTCCAGATGGTTCTGGGAAACAGGAAAAAGGTCCTAGGAAGCACTGAGATGGGGCAGAGGCCATGGGGCAGTAGGAGGAGCACTCCAAAGCAAAATTGTGGATCCAGAAGGCACTGCCCCAGATAGGTGTGAAGTTGCAGTTTCTGGATTTTGTTCTAGGGCACTAAGCTGAAGGGAACACCTTTTTTAAATGAAATAACATTTGTGTCCATTAAATATATCCATACCAAGTCCAAGGCAACTTGGCCTAGATGAATTATTAATAAATGGACTCAGTAAAGTGTCAGTAGAGCTTTTCCATCCCTGGAAGTATTCAAATAGCCTGTAGACAAGGCGGGATAATAAAGAATCTGTCAGGACTCCTGGGGAATAGCTCCCTGCATTATGTGAGTAGATGCCAAAGGTATTTTTCATTACTTTAGAATCTGTCACTATTTGATCAGTCAATTCAGTTCAACAATTAAGTGAGAAGAAAAAGAGTCAAACTGATTGTTTTACCTTTTTCTAAGAATTGATTGTTCAACTCAGACAAAAATGTTGATCCCATTTTGCATGTGCAGATAGTCAATTTAGAGGAATTGTTCTTGCTGGCCTGAGCCCAGGGAGACAGAGATTAAATCTGACACTGTAGCAGAGGCAGCATGTAGGAGAGGGGGAATGAATCACTAAAACCCTCAGAGATTTTCCCTCTGGGTCCTCAGCATTTTGCAATCTGGTGGCTGTAGCAGAGTGGTATTAATTATTGACAATTCAATAAACATTAAGCAAACACTTATAATTGGTGGTAATTCGATGATGCAGAATCACCAAGTGATTCTCTCTGACCAGCACAGTCATGAGAGGTATTGGATAATGGGGTGGCTGTAAAAAGTAGCACTGAGAGCAAGGTCTTCCAGAGTCTGGGACCTTCCGTTTGGAGTCTCAATCCTAACCAGGCAGAGTGAAGCCAGCAGGCAGTCTCCCTGTGACCAGTACTGTGTGGAAGATGTTTGCAAGAGAAAGCAGCATTCATTGCAAATGCAAACCACTGTTCACAATTGAGATTCATGGAAAGGGTGCAAGAACTGTCTCTTTGTATGTTACATATTAGGGGTACTCTTAGGGAAAATGCAAGGGATAGTGAAAAACAAAACCAGAAAGCTTAAAATGTGGTGGGGAAGGGGGGAACTGGAGTCAAGAGAAAGAGATTAGGAAAATGTGACATTGAGGGAAAACATCTGAGGGAAGACATTTTTCACTCTTAGCGTTTTGCAGGTGATAGGAGACTTGTCCAATGAAGGTAAGACCCAAACTTCTGGGGCAAAAAAGTGGAATGGTGAAGAGTCTAACCAATCCTTGATAATGTAAGTGAATTCCCTTATAGCTAAGATAAAAGGGGCATGCTATGGTATTGAAACTCTACTGAGGAATGAAGGAACTTTCTTGTAGAATGTCCATGACTGAATTTCTTGGATCAAGTATGTGGGGTGACAAGATTTATTAAATTCGCAAACCACATCCATTTCTATTAATCCTAGGGTATATATAATGTCATTTGAAGTGACCAGGAATATATTTTTAAGGGTTATGAAATTTGAAGCAACAACTGAAGGATTTTAAAGTCCAGGTGGTGTTTTCATTGCTCCTTCACATCAGTAGCTGGGGCTCAAGATGAGAGAGGAAAGTGGAGGAGCTGATCAGTTGTCTCTGCAGATGGTATTGTGGGCTAGATCAAGATTGCTGGACCATAGTTTAAGATGCCCAAAGAATGTCATCTTGTCTGAGAATAGAATGCATTTCATGAGGATGAGAAAGAACTTTTCCTGAGCCTCACTGACCTGATCAAAAGTGTTTTAATAATTTAAGAATGGAAAAACGATAATATTTTTGGGCAGACACAGAGATAGGCTGACTGCTACTAAGAAAGGATGCTTGGACTAGCTGCAAAGAGGGTGGTTAGACACAGTCTTCAGATATTAACTACTTTTGTTCTAACTCAGCTTTTGAGCCAAGGCCACACTCTTTTCAGGGTGGTCCCAGCCAATGCTGAGCAAGACTATGGCCCAAGGATTTGTCTATTTAAACATAACTCGAGACTCCTATAATGAGCTATCTTTGTTCCAGACCTCTCCACTGGGCTGGCAGAGAGTCTATCAGATGGGCGTGCAAGTCTGACAGCTTTTCTCTACCCTTTCCTGCTTTTACTATTTTTCTTTCACGGGTGTGTTGCATTCCTAACTCCACCTCAGCATCTCAAAGATGGTACCAGAAGAGATCCAAAAAAGCAGGCAGTATTATGCAGTTTAGGCTATGTGTTCATCAGGGATGAATGCATAAACCAATGTGGTATATCTGTATAATGGAATATTATTCAGCCTTAAAAAGGAAGGACATTTTCATACATGCTGAAATATGAATGAACCTTCAAGACATTATACTAAATAAAAGCAAGCCAGTCATGAAAGGACACATCCTGTATGATTTCACTTTGTTATGTACCTAGAGTTTCCAAATTAACAGAGGCATAAAGTAGAAAGGTGCTTGCTGCAGGTTGGGAGGAGTCGGGTAAACCCCCAGGAGAAGGTGTAAACTATGTACTGGATGACTACTAAAAACCTGGGAAAAGCTGTGATCCGTGCTGAACAAAATTGCCATGCCTGAATTGTCATAGCAGATTGTGGAGAAAAGGATATAAAGGCTTAGAGAAGTGGGTGTGCTCAAGTATTACACAAGATCAGAAGACTCACCTGAGCTTTATGTGCACCAAGAAGGACCTGACGGCAGATCATTCAGGAAGGCCATCAGGAAAGCGCTGGTGAGGAGCACCAGCATCACTAAAAAGTCCCGTATTGGCTCTTCTCTGCAGGTCATGGTTGACCCACTGGAAGGAGAGGCTGTCACAGAACTTGACTCATTGATAACAATGGAAACAATGGAACCTTCATCAAACAGAGTCTAGGGGGTGGCGGTCTTGAATGTCAGAAGGCAGGAGTTGAAGTTATTGAAATAACCAGCAATATGGGAATGGCAGCAACAGAGTTGGAGAATTGTGAAGATGGTTAAAAGAGCATAGCATCCACAGGGCAAAATAGATGGGCAGTCAAAAAGGACACTGCTTAACATATGTAATCAAAGTAAAGAGAATGAATGAGTTGGAGTCTAGAGAAGTTCACTCCTATAAAAGTCATGATCTCTTGCCCAGTTCCCAGACCTGAGCCAGTTTTCAGAGCCAGAATTTGTTAACTGCAAAGGTGGCTGGGACCTAAAGAGGAGGGACCCTGGAACACCATGGCAAGTATATAGTATAACAAGTTCCCTCACTGCACACTCGGGAAAGGAAAGTACTTAGATATTTTGAGAATAATTGAACACAAAATCTGAGTTGACATTTATATTCAGAGACCTGCCCCCCTGTTACAGTAAGCAGGGTGAGGTAATAAACAGAGTCTTGGCCAAAGTGCAATTTATATTATGTCCACTGGATCTAAGAACACACCCAGTAGCCTGTTCTCCAGTCCTCAAATGTACAAATGGAATTGACATACTCCGTAATTGGGACAATACCCAATTTAGATTCTTGGTCTGAAGAAACATCTAGCATAGTGGGCAAAATGTAGAAGCCTCTGTAACTGCCCTCCCTACTTCCTCTGGGAAAAATAGTGAGACCAAAAATAATCATCAGCACTGTTGGGGAGAGACGATGACAGGTCAGTGCCCTTGTTAAATATCTAAAGGTGTGGTGGTAGTAACATAGCTCTACTTAATTCATCAGCCTGACCCCTGTGGAAACTGTTTGTAATGGCCTGCTGAAGAAGCACTTAAGTGCCATTTGCAGAAACAAGAAGCAAAGATCCTCTAGGATAAAGTTGATGTAGTGAATCAGATACTTCTGTAGGACTGTGTCCCCAATTAAAAAAAAATGGATCTGGAAAACAAGGAATGTAACCAGGAGTTGCCCACTCATCATTATTCCCAGTGACCCCTGGGAATCTTATGCCTCCTGTCCCTGGAATTCTGGGCTTTTCAGGGTTAAAAGTCATGGTTCCCACAGGTTCCCACTTAACTACAAGCTAGGGCTACTGCCTGGGCACTTTGAACTCCTGTGTCCAGGGACCAGCAGACAAGAAGAGCAATTACCACCTTGGCATTGGTAATTGGCCTTAATCAACAGGATGAAATAAAGCTGCCATTACATAGTGGAAGCCGAGAGGAACACATGTGACCCAGGTGCTCCACCTGAGTACCTCTTGGTCCATTCTTGCTCAACTGTGATTGTGAATGAAAACGTGCAGCAAACTTGACTGAAGAAAGATCTGTCTACCAAGGAACACTTTGCCCAGCTTTTTAGGAGTGTGGTCAGCTGACATCTTCTAGCTATTAATTCATTCAGGTACATCAGATATCAGTCTTATGAGGGTGGCCACAGCCAATGATTAAGTAAGACTGTGTTCCAAGGGTCCAGGCTGCTGATAAGACAGTCTTGGTCCTATACCTCCTCATTGGACCCTGACAAACTTTGTCAGATCTGATGGCACCTTCTGCGCAATCCTGCTTCTCCCCATTTCCTTCCATGGGTATAACTTCTCAATGATACTTTTGCTTTCTTAACTCCATCTCAATATTTGTTTCCCAAAGGAAATAACTGACATCCAGTTAGAGCCAAGTGATATATATGAAGTTTCATTGTATTAGTCTCTCTGCTTTGTAAATTTTTTTTAGCATTTTTACAATGGAAAGATTTTAAAAGAAAAGATAATTGAAATGGGGAAAAGAATGTCTTAAACATTAACTGTAGGTGAGAAGAAAGAAAAATGCCCAGATAAATCTATAAAACTAATTGCTGTGAAAATTAGAAGATATAGCACAGAAAAATAAATAAAAATTAGTAAAGTGTCTGTTTTTTTGTTTTGTTTTGTTTTGTTTTGTTTTAACTAGAAAGCAATTGAGTCAGGGCAGGGAAACAGAAAAAATTGTTCTATCTTAGAAGTTTTACTTTATGCCAGTCAGCAGAGCATAACAAAATGAATTGGAGATAATTTAAAAGAAATTCTTATAGCATGGTGCAATAAACATGAACTTGTTTCACAAAGCTTGGGAAAGAAAAGACACAAAATTGAAATATGTTGATGGAAGCATATGCTTTATTCAAGACAAATGGCCTGCTCAAAGAAGAGATTGACTAGAATGCGATGTCAAGAAGACAGACATCTTTGTGCAAATTCATGAACCTGTAGATGGATGCGTGCTGATGAGCAGAGATAAAGGGATAGGAATAGAAAGGATATTGTTGTGGTACAGATCAGTGTGTCTTAAATTTATCCAATCATCAAAATTGTTTAGGGAACCTTCAAGATGCAATTTCTTGATCCCCAACTACATCATAAATTCAGGGGTTGGATCTTAAAATTTGTATTTTTACAACTCTCCAACTAGTTGTGAGAATCAATTATGTGTGTGACTCTGTAATATACTGACTGGGCTCCTGGGCCAGGTGAATAAAAAGGATGATATATTCCTAACACAGTTTTTTAAAATGCCATTTAGGCATATTTGGTAATGATGTGGGGGTTTCAACTATACAATCATCTACTAGAAGCCCCATTTAGCTGCATAAAACTAGGGTTGCTAAGTTTCTAAAGAGATCAAGCGCACAAATGCAAAAACTACTCTCCTAGATTTAATTCTGGCCTACTAGAATAATATTCATCAAAGAGGAGAAGGGGGCCTTAGGGAAGCAGTCACTGAGTTCACATCGTGTGAGCTAGAAGACACAGAGATAGCATAATCCAGAGATAAAACTCAAAGGTAAAGAAAAGCATAATTCCTCCAACATGTCAATCTCACAATGCAGATACAGGTGATGCAAATGATAAAAAGAAAGAAAATTTAAAACAAATAACAAAACCCAGCAAGTAAATACAGAAACAAACAAAACAAATATGTTACTCCATTTTTGTTCCAACATTGGCTGTCCATTAGGGGACTTCGAAAAAGTAAATACAGAAACAAACAAAACAAATATGTCACTCCATATTTGTCACAATGGGCAACATTGGCTGCCCATTAGGGGACTTCGAGAAAAAATACAAATGCCTCCATCACTCCCCGAAGTTTTTATTCAATTTGCCCAGGGAAATCAGCATGAGTCATTTTAAAAATCTCTTCAAGTGATTCTAATGTTCAATTATGGTTGCAAACTACTGCTCTGGAAGCTCAGCTTTTGAAGGACACAAACCAAAGAAGTGTGTAAGAAAGTGACACTGATAGAATTTTATCAAAATGACCTAAAGCTGACAAACAAAAACACAAAAACAAAATATTTTCAACTGTATTTGGGACTAGTTGCAGAGCAGAGACAGGCTAGGCCTGCTGCCTGGGAAGGAGCCAGGAGACCTTCGAAGGCTGGAAATGGAAAGTATCTTTAGAATTTTCTAAAATGGATAGAAAATGGATTCTGTAAACTATGGATGATTGAGCTTGATATGGATCTCAGACAAGGTTCCAAAATGATTACTAAAAGGATGCTATAATAGGCACCCAAATGACAAAAAAGTGATTATAGGACCCAGCATGGGCTCACAGAAACAAGCCCCTTGCATTTTCATTCCTCAGTGGGGGGCTGGCAGATAAAGACAATGTGCACGCATTTCCATTCAGGCAGCTGGACTTCAGCAAAACATTTGGCAATGTCTCTCATAATATACTTGGGGTTAAGATAGAGAAAAAAGGGTTGGATGCTAGAATATTTTAGTGTGTTATTAACCATTCAGAAGTTATATCCAAAGAATGGATTGATGTCATACCTGGTGAGGGCTTCCTAGAATCCTGGTGATCTGACAAAGAAACAGTTCATAGCTCTGTGCATGCTCAATGTTTATGCCAGTGACCTAGATGAACATTCAAAGAATATCTCATCGCTTCTACAGGAGACATAGATTGGCATGAGAATGTAGATATTTTATAGTAGAGCCAGAGTCTAAGAGGAATTTTGATGGACTAGAATGATAAGAAATCTAAGAATAATTAGATTGAATAAGGTTAATTTTCTAGCACTTGAGTCCTAAACTCTTACAGTACACAGAGGCGAAATTCGACATTGAAGGCAGATGACATTTTTAAGGGCTTTGAGAGTCTTCATAAATAATTAATTCAATATCAGTTAAAAGCAATATGGTTGCCAAAAATCCTGAAAGTGACCAACTACAATTCTAATAAAAATAAAAAACCTATAGTTAAGGAGGGCATGAACACCCTGCACACTGTGCTGCTCAGGTCTTACCTGAAAGTTTGCATTCATTTCTGGTCTCCACTGCTGGGAGCCAGTCCATCCTTGCTGTTTCCAGGGACCTGGCATATATGGCATACTGTTCTTAATATGTTTGCTCACCTTCTTGTTACTATGTGTTTTAACCAAGGTCACCTCTCCGAGAAAGGTCGTTTCCCCAGGTGGGATTTTTCCCTAAAGTTAGGGACAGAACCTGGCTATAGAACCAGGATAGAACATGGAAAGAGAACCTGACTAGAACCTGGTGACTGAACCTGGCTGGAGAACCTGGAACTTCGCTGGAGATACAGACCAGAACTTGGCTGGAGATCCTGGCTAGAGATCCTGGCTAGGCTGCTGATCAACTGAACGCTGTCTCCGTGTCATTCCTTCTTCGCCGACTCCGTCCACACCTTTGGGGACCCCTGGACCTGCTGGGGTTGGACTCCAGCACTCCACGTATTAAAGTGAGGTATGAAATCTGGAATATATTTCAGGAAGGATCACCAGTAAGGTGAAAGAAACACACATCCCGGAAATTAAAGAGGAGGAGGAGGAGGAAAGGGGGAGGAGGAGAAAGG
>NW_006295180.1:1542220-1545093 GCF_000327345.1 Myotis davidii | reverse complement strand
AGAATCAGCAGCAGCAGAAGGAATCATCTTGCTTGTTGAAAGGAGACATAGAGGGATAAGAAGCCTGTCTTCAAATAATTAAAAGGCAGCCTATGGAAAGAAATTAAACTTATCTTGTATGTTCCAAAGTGATTAAACAAGAACAAGTACCAGGAATCTTTGGGAAGGCTGAAAGACTTTCCACATTTAGAATCAAATATTAGCAGTAAGCTACTTGAAATGAGAATCAGATTCCTCTGGAAGCTGAGTTCTCCATCATTGGCTACATTAGGGTGGAAGCTGGGTACTCACTACAAGGGATGTTATGCAGAAGAATCAGGCAGCAAATAAAACTGGATGACTTTAGAGGACATTTAGATGCTGTTACATTATGACTCTAAGAATATAGAATAGACTTGAATAGCACATTAGGCACACTTCTATCATGGTGGAAGGTGTGAAATATCTCTAGCTAAAATGAGGTTGTTTGCTTCATCTAATATGGAAAAATGGCACTTGCTCTTTCTGATATCCCTAGGTCTCTGGGTGTCATAAACACCCTGGCTCATCTGAACAGGATCCAGCTACATTTTTCACTTGCATGAGAGCATTCTCCAGGTATCTTGGTTATGAAACAGGGTTTTCGTCAGACGTAAACTAACCTCCCATTGCCCAATGGCTCTTTGTCCCAGGTGGGAAATCTCCCAGCTGCCTGCTGCTTGTCAGAGCAGCCCCAAAACACACAGCAGTGGAGGGAGGGGAGGAGCCTACAAAGTCAGTCATTACACCATCTGTCTGGAGTTCTGGGTTAAGAAGTCATAAAGCCTAGCAGGAGGAAGATAGTGAAGTACTGGCCAAATAAGGCCTAGGGATTATTGGTATATTTAATTTATCCAGATTATCCCCTAGACCCCACTAACGCGAGGAATGGGCAAGTCTGCACATTTATTAAATGATGCTGAACTTAATGCTCTGTGCTAAAATGTTAATCACTCATTCACCGCCCAAATGTTCGTATCAAATGGATAGAACATCGGGTTATGATGGCCAATTCTGAGCCTCAGAAAGAAGAAGTTATATTTAAGGAATATTCAACTTGAGAAGTTATTTTAAACTAGGGGTATTTTTAAGGCAGGCAAACATGACAATAAACTGTAACTTATGCAAGCTAATTATAGCTTCCATTTAAAAGAAGAAAACCAGAAAATGAGAGTAATAATTACAAATAATGATGATGAGGCACCATTCTGAGGGCTTTACAGGTAGTAATTTAACCCTCACAACAGCCCTATGACATAAGCACTTTCCCCCCATTTTATAGATAAGAACATTGAGGCAAAGAATGGTTTAAGTCACTCTGAAAGCGGCCACATGAAAAAATAAGTGGTAGACCTTTTACTTAGACCCAGGAAGTCTCCACCAGGACGGTGTTCTTGATCACCATGGTGTACTGTTTCTTCCAATTCCTGGAAGCACATCCCTACGCTCTGGAATAAAACACCAGATTTGGCACAGATGCACATTGAAGGAGAAGTTGATTCTCTCAGAGACAGGTTCCTTTGTTCATTCTCTCATTCATTTCAACTCCTATTTCTATTTTTAAGAGATATTTTTATTGATTTCAGAGAGGAAGAGAGATATAGAAATATCAATAATGAGAGAGAATCATCAATCAACTGCCTCCTGCACGCCCCCCTACTGGGGATGAAGCCTGAAACCCAGGCATGTGCCTTGACTGGGAATTGAACTGCGACCTCCTGGTTCATAGGTCAATGCTCAATTACTGAGCCACACTAGCCAGGCTCAACTCCTATTTCTTGAGCATCTCATGCAGGCTGTAGAAGATGGGCCTTCTTGTGATCCAGGAGAGCAGATCTCTTACACCATTGCTTTTTTTTTTTTTTGCAGTATTACATCTTCTTTTATATCCCCAGCAAATCCTTCCACAAAACAAAAGTGTCATTCCCTCAGATAAGAAGATATAGGGGTGAAGAGCAATACACAGTGTAGCCCACTCTTCCACCACCTCACCCCAGACCAGCTCCATTCCTATGGCATATCCCCAGGGTGTGCTAAGACCTGCTTGTAGAGGCTCTTGGGTGACCATACACCTGTCTTCCCAACTCCATGTTCAGTAACATCATGCTGGCTATGAAATCAGCTATGGGAGAGAATTTACACCATGAAGTCAGCAGATGTTACAAAAGGAATGTGTGTGTGTGTGTGTGTGTTTGTGTGTGTGTGTGTGTGTGTGCGTGATCTTTCAGAGAGTGGCTTACCAGCCCACCACTGCACATACCACAGGCTGCCTCCCTGAGAGGCAGACTGACAAGCCTTGCACCATTCCTCTCTCTCCAGTAACTGCATTTAGAATAATGCAGAGTACATACTTGTCTTCCCTTGTGGTTCCCTCCAGAGCCATTATCATCTGTCAAGCAGAACTTTCATTATGAACATTTTCACTCCAAAAAGGCACTAAACCACCAAAGTCAGCTGACTCGTGCCTTTGCTGGTCACATCCTGCACAGATCCAGCTTTTTTTCACATCTGCTGACACCCTCCCCAAATTCCTAGCTTTCACTTTAGGCTCTTTCATTCCTCTCAACTCTGTCATCTCTACTCCTGGTGTCAGTTATACAAACTTAGACCTACTTTTGAATCCCAGCTTCGTCACTTTAGAGATCCCTTTAGGCCTCAGTCTTATCTATAACTAAAGGCCTGGTGCATAAAATGTGGCCCTTGGCCTTTTATATATTAGGATAATAAAAGTGTAATATGCTAATCAGACTGGATGTCCTTCTGGAAATCCTTCTTTCTGGACAAAGCCACAGTGGGCGAGGGCTGGGGCCAAACAGTTAGGGGCAATCAGGTGAGCAGGGGAGGGAAATTGGGGG
>NW_006295180.1:1538502-1542007 GCF_000327345.1 Myotis davidii | reverse complement strand
TGGTTGCCCCACACAGCCTGCTGTTCAGTCGTCCATCTGGTTATTTCGGTCATGATGGCCCTTGGCCTTTTATATATTAGGATAATAAAAGTGTAATATGCTAATCAGACTGGATGTCCTTCTGGAAATCCTTCTTTCTGGACAAAGCCACAGTGGGCGAGGGCTGGGGCCAAAGCCCTTGCATGAATTTTGTGCACTGGGCCTCTAGTCATTTATAAAATGGGATGGTCATAGTTCCCAACCTCATAGAATTGGTTTAGGATTAAATTTTTAAAAGTATGTAAATCACACAGAAGTCCCTGGAATGAAAATAAGTGTTGCTATTATCATACACTCCCTACAAGCAACTCTCAAGTCTAACACTTGCCTGCTTCTTGCCCTGTCCAGGGATAGTATACACAGGGCACATGTGCCACCCTCTTCCCTACCTCCTAATGTCGCTCACATTGCTCCCTATTCTGGAAGGCCTGTCCCTGTCTATCAAAGTCCTATGTGTCCTTCAAAACCATACTCAAATGACACCTCTATATGAAATATTTGCTGATTTTTTCTGCAATTAAAGTTGGCTTCTTTTCTCTGGGGATGCCATTGGGTTACTCAAATGGCAGTATCTCCTTTTCCCTCCCTGTCTTCTTCACTTTGCCTGTAAGGCTGACAGGACTCCATTTCTCTGGGCTAAGGTATAGAAATATGTTGTTAAAAATGCAAATATGCATTGGAAGGGACATTTTCCCACATTGTTTCATTTTCAGGTTTTCCTTAGCATCAGTTAAGTTTCCAGCATTGTGGGCTCACAGCACTGGAAGGACTCCTAGAGGTCATGTACTGACCCACTTATATGATAGATGTGGGAACAGAGGCCTAGCAAGCCACTTAGCCCATGTCACGCAGCTGGACTTAGAACCAGATGCTGTGACTACTGTCTGATGTTCTGTCCATTCCATGATGCTCCTAGAGAACAGGACAGAGCCTGACAGAGATAGGTGGAGGGACAACAGTAAGAGCATGAAGGGCTTCCAAGAAGGCTGGTGGGGTGGCCAAGAAGTCAGGGCAGCTAGGGGCAGGGTCTAGAGCAGGACATGGGTCTAGAACAGGGAAAGAGTCCAGAAACTCAGGAGCCAAAGCCTTGGAGAGCAATTATCTGCTGTCCCATCCTGTTATCCATATTGGCAACTTCCCTATCCATAGCCCTAGCCCAGCCACAAATTGTCAAATGCAGAGTCATCAGGCTGGGAGCCAATCATTATTCTATTATTTAGTATGTGGACTTTTTCCATTTCCTAATGGCTATATGAGTTCCCATCCTTGCAAGAAATCCTGAAGTCTAAAATAGCCACCACCATCTTCCCACCTCTAACTCGCCCTCTATTCTTTTACTCTGCTGTATGTTCTTCAGCTTTGATGTGCTTCTCACTACTTGAAATTATGCTATTTGTTCATGCATTCATTTATTCATTTTTTAAATGTCCTGTCTGTGCTCCCATCAGAAGAGAAGCTTGAGGGTTAAGGGACTTTATGTTTTTTCTAGTATATGCCAAATGCTCAATAAATATTGGTTGAATGAGTGAGGATCAAAATCATCCAATGTTATATTAATAGATATATGTTCTTTTCTCCATACTGTTTCAGGATTTTTGTTATCTATTCCTTTGCTTCTTTAAAAAAAAATATTTTATTGGTTTTTTACAGAGAGGAAGGGAGAGGGATAGAGAGGGAGAAACATCAATGAGAGAGAAACATCGATCAGCTGCCTCCTGCACACTTCCTACTGGGGATGTGCCCGCAACCAAGGTACATGCCCTTGACTGGAATTGAACCTGGGACCTTTCAGTCCTCAGGCTGACACTCTATCCCCTGAGCCAAACTGGTTAGGGCTATTCTTTTACTTCTTAAGTTTGATGATTAGCTCAATAATTTTCATCCTTCCTGCTTTTCTAATGTAAACACTAACTTTCTAAGTACTGGTTTAATTGCATTCCCAAGTTTTGATTTATAATATATTAAAGATTCAGTCCTAGATATTTTAAATTTTTCATTAGTATTTCTTTTTTGACCCATAAGTTTTTTGGGTTGTATATATATGTGTTGTGTGTGTGTGGTGTGTGTGTGTGTGTGTGTATTATACATATTAAACATATATATTAGATATATATGTTTAATTTCCAAATGAATGGCTTTTTTTCTAGATTTTATAATTAGTATATTATTTCTATATTTATTTGTGTCTGAGACCACAATATGGGTGAATACAATCTTTTGAAATCCAGTCATGGGGCCTAGCACTTAAGCAATCAGCTGTAATATTCCATGTATTTGGAAACAAGGTATTTTCTTCTACAGCTGGGTGCCATGTTTTAAGTATGTCTATTTGATCAAGGTCACTAATAGTCCTGTCCTAACCCTCTGTATTCCTTCTTCTGGATAAGTCACTTTTTCTATTCTACTTTTACCCTCTAAATGTTTGAAAGTTAAAGAAGGTGGACTGTTCTTCAATGCAAATAAGATAAAGGCCTTATATCCCTAGCTTTCTCTGGTCAAGCCTCTCCCACCTTATATGCTGTTTTTCTTTAATATTTTAATTTCATTCACCTAATTTTTCACACAAACTAGGCATCACTTTTATGGTTTTAAAATCTTCATTTAGACTAACCAGCATCTTTGCTCATCATTCCTATTTATTACCTCAGACCTCTAACCAGGAATAATTTTCCTTCTGCCTAAAATAATCTTTCAGAATTTCCTTTGGTGGAGATCTTTCCAAGGTAAACTCTTGTCGGATATGGTTTGTCTGTAAGTGTCTTATTTTTCCCTTATTCTTAAAAGGTGGTTTCACAGGAGAAAGTGCTGTAAATTGACAGGTGTTCCCTGAACACACTGAGGATGCTATTACTTTATCCAGCAATTTCCACCAGTGCTGACAAGGAGCAGCTATGTGGGTGGTCTGGCTTCTCTCACTGGCTACTTCCTCTGTCCAAACCTTTTTTTTTTCTTTTGCTGTCCTGCAGTTAGCCTACGGTGGAGCATGTATATATTCCTTTTTATTTGTCTTGCTTAAATGTGGGGCATTTTTAAAATAAACATTGGAGTTTTTCAATAATGGAAATATCAGCCACTATCTCTTTGAGTACATCTCTTTCCCATTCAAACTTTCTTCTGGCATACCAACCACACAAAGGTTAAACCTGTGATATCCACTTATAATAGCCACTTGCCACATTGGCTCTTTAGGATATTTCCATTATTGGCGAAGATTCTCTTAGACAGTACTGGCCAACTTTCTCATTTTGTTCTTATTTTCTCTTAACCTTTCTTTCCTATTTTCTAAATATTTGTCTCACAGGACCACAGACTGGATGATTTCTTGAGATTAATCTTCTGATTTAAATTTCTCAATTTCTTCAGCCTGTTTAATCATTGTTTTTTTAAAAGTTACACTTATTATAATTTGTTAAACTATTTATTCTATATAAATAATATACTATATATTATATAAATATCCTATATG
>NW_006295180.1:1536102-1537130 GCF_000327345.1 Myotis davidii | reverse complement strand
ACCTAGGTCCCCTGTCCCCTGTCTGTCGGTAGCCCTGCTTCTGCCACTGCTGCTTCCAAGTGCTGATGGTGCTGGCCCTGCTCAAACCCACTGCCCTGATCACCCCTCAATAGCAGGGGGAGCTGGAGAAGCCCTCAGGGGTGATTGGGGCCAGGAATCGCTGCTCGCACCTGCTGACAGTGCCAAGCAATCGGGACTAGGGTCAGCACTGGGCTCTGGCAGTGGGTGCGAGCAGTGGCTCTGGCTCTGGCAGTGGGTGTGAGTGGGGCCATTGCCAGCAGCAGGTGCAAGTGCCAGGCAGGACCGTGGCACGTGGGAGCAAAGAATTTTCAGTAACCACCAGAGGCTCGCCCTGACGACAGCGACTGGTGCCCCGCCTTGGGCTGGTGCCCCTGCTCACCTGCTCCACCTTCCCACTGTGGCCAACACCCACCATGTCCCACGCTCTGCCACCTGCCGCTGATCCCAGCCATGTTCCCCTGGTGGTCAGCACACATCATAGCGACCAGTTGTTCGGTTGTTCAGTTGTTCAGTTGTTCTGCTGTTCAGTATATTTGCATATTAGGTCTGTGCCCCTGCCCAGCCCCTCCCACCACAGACCTAGGTCCCCTGTCCCCTGTCTGTCGGTAGCCCTGCTTCTGCCATTGCTGCTTCCAAGTGCTGATGGTACTGGCCCTGCTCAAACCCACTGCCCTGATCACCCCTCAATAGCAGGGGGAGCTGGAGAAGCCCTCAGGGGTGATTGGGGCCAGGAACCGCTGCTCGCACCTGCTGACAGTGCCAAGCAATCGGGACTAGGGTCAGCACTGGGCTCTGGCAGTGGGTGCGAGCAGTGGCTCTGGCTCTGGCAGTGGGTGTGAGTGGGCCATTGCCAGGCAGCAGGTGCAAGTGCCAGGCAGGACCGTGGCACGTGGGAGCAAAGAATTTTCAGTAACCACCAGAGGCTCGCCCCGTGACATGGACCAGCACCCTGCCTTGGTCTGGCGCCCCCACTCATCTGCTCCACCAAACCACCCCAGCCGCTACCC
>NW_006295180.1:1535437-1536061 GCF_000327345.1 Myotis davidii | reverse complement strand
AGAGTCACTGCAGGTATTTCTCCCTGGAGAAAAATACAGTTTGATCTCTCCCCAAATTTTAAGATTTGAATATTTTATACTTGAATGTTTTCCCTAGAAATTATCCTATATAATAAAGAGCTAATATGCAAATGGTCATCACGCCCTCATGTCATCATGCCCTCATGTCATCATGCCTTAACTGCTCAGACACTCAACACTGGGGAGAGAAGAATGGGGACCAGCCAGGCACAAATGAGCTTGCAAGAGAGGAATGCGGACCAGCCAGGCACACATGAGATCGTAGGAGAGGAATCGGGACCAGCCAGGCTACAGCTTGGGAGGTGGACAAGCCACTCACCCCTTGATCCCAGGTACCAGTGGCTGTGCCTGCACCTGCGGCCCAGGGGAGGGACAAGCCACCCACCCTGCAGTCCTAGGCACTGTGGCTGTGGCATGGGCAAAGCCGGCCTGGGTCCTGGGTGCCTGCAGCCAGCCAAAGGGAGGGAATCCAGGGTCCCCAATACCTGGAAATAGCCAGAGGAGGATCCTGGGTGTGGGGAGAGGCAGAGGCAGTTAGGGGCAATCAGGCCAGCTGGGGAGCAGTTAGGGGTGATCAGGCTGGTAGGGGAGCAGTTAGGGGAG
>NW_006295180.1:1512573-1535256 GCF_000327345.1 Myotis davidii | reverse complement strand
TTGGTAAAATAGAAAGGTTTAAAAATACGCAAACTTCTCATTTTATATCTTTGAGATAATGATCCTATCTAATAATAGACAAACATGGTAATTAACCATACCTCTGACATGCTTCCCATTGGCTAATCAGGGCAATATGCAAATTAACTGCCAACCAAGATGGCGGTTAACCGTCAACAAAGATGGCGGCTAATTTGCATACTACAGGCAGGGCAGGACAGCGCCATCCCACCTGCCCCGCTGCCATCCAGGCCTGTTATCTGTGACTCGGGTGGCAGGCAGTCCGTATGGGACCCAACCAAAGGCTGGCCGGCGGGACCACAGCGCTCCATCCCCAGAACGGCCCACATCACCCCGCGGTCAGTTTGATTCCCAGTCAGGACACATACCCAGGACACATAGAGAGGTAACTGATCAATGTTTCTTTCTCACATTGATGTTTCTCTTTCTCTCTCCCCCTTCCTGTCTCTCTAAAATAAATAAAAGCATATCCTCGGGTGAGGATTAAAAAGTATATGTGTGTGTGTGTGTGTGCGTGTGTGCGTGCGCGCGCGCGCGCACATGCGCGTGCATGCATATATATTGATATATAATGTTTTCTCTATAGTAAACAGAATCCTATCTAATAATAGACAGACATGGTAATTAACCATACCTCTGACATGCTTCCCATTGGCTAATCAGGGCAATATGCAAATTAACTGCCAACCAAGATGGCGGTTAACCGTCAACAAAGATGGCGGCTAATTTGCATACTACAGGCAGGGCAGGACAGCGCCATCCCACCTGCCCTGCTGCCATCCAGGCGTGCTATCTGTGACTCGGGTGGCAGGCAGCCCGTATGGGACCCAACCAAGGGCTGGCCAGCGGGACCACAGCGATCCATCACCAGACAGGCCCACATACAGCCCTCCCGCGGGGATCCCTGCCTGGCGGGTGTTAATGCACCGATTCGCCAATGGCCACGCCCATGACCGGCCCTCATGTGGGGATCCCGTGTTGGCAAGTGCTAATGCACTGATCAGCCACAGGCTGCGCCCACAAATGGCCTTCCTGTGGGGATCCCCAGTTAGCGGGTGCTAATGCACTGATCAGCCACCGGCTGTACCCACAAACGGCCCTCCCGCAGGGATCCGGGGTTGGCAGGTGCTAATGCACCGATCCAGTACCGGCTATGCCCACAAATGGCCTTCCCATGGGGATCCCGGGTTGGCGGGTTCTAATGCATGGATCTGCCAACACGCACACCCTGGCCACCTTTGCCCTGCACAAACTATACAGCTGAGAGAGGGGAGTGGGGCCCCTGGGAGCTGGGCGGGAACTGCCTGGGGTTTGCCTCAGGCAGCCCAGAGCGGAGTGTGAACTATCCCGACTGGTAGCTGCTTGCTCATTCACTTACTTGCTCATTAATTCACTCATTCACTCGCTCATTCATTCACTCAGCAAACCCTCTCAGGTCCATGGCACCAGGCCAGGCACTGAAGTTGAAGCAGGATAAGACAGAGCTATGTCCTCAAGATGTTAATAATTCAGTAGGGTGAAGCAGGCACATGAATGAGGCAGTTGTATGCACAGCCCGCCCCAAGCCTGTAGGTCTGTGCCTAGGCCAGGAGTGGCTGGGGTCCTGGAACATGACAGAGGATGCAGGTCGGGCTGAGGGGTCTGGCCCCACCCCTCACCCTCACCCCCGAGTGCACAAATTTTTGTGCACTGGCCTACTAGTAGGTAATAAAAGGATAATATGCAAATTAATATAACAGCAGAATGACCGTGCACTGACCACCAAGTAGCAGACACTCAATGCAGGAGCTGTTCCCTAGTGGTCAGTGTGATCTCACAGGGGGAGTTCCGCTCAGCCAGAAGCTGGGCTCATGGCTGATGAGTGCAGCAGTGGTGGTGGAGCCTCTCCTGCCTATGCAGCAGTGCTAAGGATGTCTGACTGATGGCTTAGGTCCGCTTAGGGGAACAGGCCTAAGCCATCAGTTGAACGTCCCCCATGGGCTCCCAGACTGCGAGAGGGCGCAGGTCAGACTGAAGGACCACCCCACCTGCCCCCGCCCCGCGTGCACAAATTTCATGCACCAGGCCTCTAGTTAAATATAATACTGAATAAATACTAATAACTACTAAATATAATACAGAATATACCTAGTAGTGATTTTATCCCAAGACTCCTTTAAATTACATTTTGGTGTGTGTGAAATTTCTTCAGCCCCCCCACAGATAGTGTGAATTCAGACTGAAAACTCTCATAAAGGTTGGCGTCTACTTACACATCTTGTGGAAAACTTTCTTTTCGTCCACCCAGCACCTAGGATTGTGACAGACACATTTTCTAGTTGCCCCTTTCTGTGTAGTAAAGATTATTTTGCATTAATCTAATGGAACCTATAGTTCTTTGGGTTCCCAGTTGAACATGTGGGGGGTAGAGACAGGGGGTGAATGGTGTTTTCCCATTGTATTTCTCACCATGGGGAAGCCCTAGATTCTATGTTCTGCTCTCCAAACCCTGTGAGGCCATCAAAAATAAGAGCTCAGGTTTTCCAGGTTTAGCAGTAAGTTCTGGGGAGATTTAGCATTCACTTATTTTCTAGTGCCCCTTATTTACTTTGTTTAACTCACTACAACCCTAGGAAAAACATCAGACAAACCCAAATTGAAGTACATTCTACAAACTACCTGACCAGTCCTCTTCAAAACTGCCAAGGTCATGAAAGACAAGAGTAGACTAATGTGACATGACAACTTAATGCATTGCGGTCCCTGGACTGGATTCTGGGATGGGCAAAAGTGGTGCATGCTGTACAAAGCCTGAAATTTAGCTGATAGTAATATACCAGTGTCATCATATTAGTTTTGACAAATGAACCACAGGAATGTAAGATGACACCCTAGGGAAAACTGAAACTGGAACTCTTTACTATTTTTTGCAAATTTCTATAAATCTGAATTTATTATAAATTTAAAAAGTTTATTTTAAAAAATCCTCTGATTATATCTTTCTTTTATTCCAGATCAGTAGTACATTTAAAAAGATGTTTCATTTTTTTAAATCAATATTTTAGTTACTTCATTAGGGACAACACTGTAAGGAAACTACCATACCTACCATACCACCAAAATAAAGTCCAAATGAGGCCATTTTAATAAGTAAAATGTTAGAGGATCAGAGCAAAATGTGCTTAGGGAAGCAGATCCCAGAACAGAAGGGACATTTGAGAGAACACAAATGGTAGCAGTGATAGAAAAGTAAGGTCAGCTCACACATATCCTTCAACAAAGGGAAGTTAATCAAACTCACTATCT
The DNA here is from genome assembly GCF_000327345.1 of Myotis davidii. Lineage (NCBI taxonomy): Eukaryota > Metazoa > Chordata > Mammalia > Chiroptera > Vespertilionidae > Myotis > Myotis davidii. The sequence continues at coordinate 1,531,950 of NW_006295180.1, read as the reverse complement.
GTACATAAAAATTACATAAGACCAAAAAAAAAAATGTTCACTACTTGCCTTGAATAGAGTTTATTTTGGGTTGAATATTGTTCCCTGAAAATTCCTATGTTGAAGCCTTAAACCCCATACCTCAGAATGTGACCTTATTTAGAGACTAGAGGCAGGGTGCACAAAAATTTGTGCACTCAGGGTGGTGGGCAGGGTCTCTCAGCCTGGCCTGTGCCCTTTTGCAGTCTGGGACCCCTTGGGGGATGTCCACCTGTGGGCTTAGGCCTGCTCCCCAGGAGATTGGGCCTAAGCTGGCAGTCAGACATCCCTCTGGCAGCCCGGAAGCCCTTGGATGATGTCCATTTGCAAGCGGGGAGCCTACCCTCACCCCATGAAGGTGTGGGCATCCTAGGTGAGGGGCTGATGGCTGTTTTCAGGCTGGCCACAGCACCTTCAGGGTGGGGGTCCCCACTTGGGTGCCTGGCCAGCCTGGGTGAGGGGCTGATGGTTGTTTGCAGGCTGACCACACCCCCCAGTGAGGACCATCACCTCATGGAAGTGTGGCCAGCCTGGGTGAGGGACTGAGGGCCATTTTCAGGCTGGCCACGCCCCCCAGCGACCCAAGCTCCCAGCTTCTCCTTTTTTTCTTTTCTGGGATTTATTTATCTTCTATAATTGAAACTTTGTAGCCTTGAGCGTAGCCTAGGTCCAGCCAGGGCAGGCAGGAAGCTTGTCTTCCTCCATCCCCAGGGCAACCCAAGCCTCCTGCTTGCTCCAACTCAGTGGCCATCACCATCTTAGTTGGGTTAATTTGCATACTTGTTCCTGATTGGTCGTGGGCGTGGCTGGTGGGCGTGGCTTGAGCATAGTGGAGGAACAAATAATTTGCATGTTTCCCTTTTATTATATAGGATGGGTAATCCTTATAACGTAATCAAGTCAAAATTAGGTCATTAAGGTAGGCTGAAATCCAATCTGATTGGATTCCATAAAAAGGAAAAATTTGGACACAGACACATGCACAAAGGGAGAACCTCATGTGAAGATGAAGGCAGAGATCTGTGGAATGCATCTACAAGCCAAGGAATGTCAAACCACTAGAAGCTGGGAGGGAGGCATGGCACAGATTGTCCTCATAGCCCTCAGGGGACCAGCCCTGCCCACACCTTGATCTCAGATTTCTAGCCTCCAGACCTGTGAGACAATGCATTTCTATTGTTTAAGTCCCTCAACAAGTGATGCTTTGCTATGGCAGCCTTAACAACCTAATGCAGTTCCACTCTTCATGGTAGTAAAGACAGCCCCCTGGATGTGCTGTGTGGAGCTAGGTCAGACCACATATCCTTGAACTGTTTTTGAATAACCTGGAGCAGGGGAGAGGGATCCTATGACTTGGAATTTATTTCTACCTCTTGTAACATTCCCAGAACTGAGCAATGTCCTCTTCTATTACTATTTCAGTTTCACAGAGAGGTTCTAGAATACCATTGATTATTCTCCTTCAAAGTGCTCTCTACCTGAGAAACCTTAATGTTCCCATTGACACTGCACATTTGAAAAGTTCTGAAGCAATCTGCAGAGCTCTGGCTTTTAAGATCCAAAGACTGGTTAACCGATAAGGACATAAAGACACAGAGAGACGCTTCAGCCAGGTCTCACAGCCAACTGTGCCAGAGACCGGAATAGAATCAAGGCTCCATAGCAGAGCATGGTCCAGGGCTCAGGTGACCTCCAACAGTTCACTCTGAGGTAAGGGCCAGTGGGTAGAGTTTTCCAGCCCAGGGAGCCTCTATTGTCTCTGACAGCCCAGTGAAGCCCAATTCTAGACTCTCACAAGTTAAAAATTTAAGCAAGGTATGGGTTAACCCAGAACTTACCTAGAAAGGGTCTGAAATCACAGAGTGATAAAGACTTTCTAGACTCTCAGAACCTCCAGAAGAGCAAATGTAGTATGTCCAGAAACAGACCCAACTCCTCTAAAGACGACAGACCTCTTCCCTATTGTCAGGTGTGTATCCCTCCACACTTCCCCTCCCATCCATGTTATAGTATTAGAAGCAAAAGAGAAGCAGACATGGCAGAGATTTCTGAACTAAAAAGCTTTAGAAGCGGGGGAGGGTATGATTAAAGCATTACCACATACTAGTCTTTAAACATGCATGTCAACATCACATGTCACAGGGCTGCTCAGCCCACACAAAACTCTCCTTTGGATTTTGAACCTTGGCACCAACTTGTCTCCAGCTAAGCTTTCCCCAGGCCTCACACTAGACCTCCTCAGCACAGAATGGGTGTGGGGGAAAGCACATTGACTGTAGTCCTCTCAGCATCTCTTGACCCATTCCTTCTTTCTTGACCCATCCACAGTGCTGATACCAGCATCCTCCAAACCAGTGCTGTCCAAGAGCGAGATGGTGGGAGCCACAAAGACAGACCATGTAGAGAAATTTATACTTAGCACCCCCTTCTAAGAACATGAAAAGAAACACATAAAGTGAAGTTTAATGATGAGCTCTATTTATCCCAACTTATCAAAAATTCATTTCAACATGCAATCAATGTAAAAAATATTATGGGATAATTTAGTCTTTTAGGTTAAGCCTTCAAGTTTGAGTATGTATTTTATACTTACACCACATTCGATTAGGGCTAGCCACATTTCAAGAAGAGAATAGCAACCTGTATCTCATGGCTACCATACTGAACAGTATCAATCCAAGACTTTCTAGTGATCTCATGGTTTTAAGTCTTGGCGGGTTGCATGAATTCAGAGGACAGCCATTTTCTTTCTCACATATTTTATTTTTTTCCGTGGGGTTCATGAAAGAAAGTTTAAATAAAAATTCCCCCCAATTAATACTTATTGAACTCAATTCCCTGCCTTTTCATATCCAGGCCTCTGCCTGAGAAACACCACCCCCCTTCCATTTCTCAATTTGCCTCAAGGACACCCATGTTCTTCTCCCGTTCTGCAGGCAGCTCTTCAGTGAAGCAAAGTGGAAATGTGGTTTCCCCGAGACGCCGTGGGCAGTTTGCCCTTTCCATGGAAGAGCGCTTACTTGAGAACATGTGGCCTCTCCTGTGAGATTGAATGATTTTAAAAAAAGAAGGCATGTGTCTTCCTTCTGTGTACCTCATAGTCAGCACAGCTTTGACACAGGCTACTCATAACATGGAAGCCTGGTTCCCCTGGATTGGATGGCCAGAAAGAGGAAAAAATGATGACGAGCAAGCAAGACAAAAGCCACAGTGTCTTGTAGACCCTAATCTTGGAAGTGAGGCACTTATCACTTTTGCTATATTCTCTCTTTTAAAAAAAATATTGATTTTTTTTACAGAGAGGAAGGGAGAGGGATAGAGAGTTAGAAACATCGATCAGCTGCCTCCTACACACTCCCCACTGGGGATGTGCCCGCAACCAAGGTACATGCCCTTGACCAGAATTGAACCCGGGACCCTTGAGTCTGCAGGCTGACGCTCTATCCACTGAGCCAAACTGATTAGGGCACCATATGCTCTCTTGCTTGCACAGATCACACCTGGTCCAGTGTGGGAGGGGACAACACAGGTGTGAGTCTCAGGAGGTGGGGATTCTTGGGCGCTGTCTTGGAAGCTGGTAAGGAATGGAATACAATACCTCTAGGCAGAGGAAACAATCATGTAGTCCTTGATGGCACATAAGTCATTGACTTTAAGATATTATGCAACTAACAAAGTCAAGCCCTTCCCATTCTTGGAAAATACATTTTCCTGTCCCACTGACTCTGTGTCTCAGTGTTCATGCTATTTAATTATTTCTTGCATGCTTCAGGGCCACTTCACAAGAGTCATCTCGGTAAGTGAGCCCCAACGTCCGATAAGTCAGCAACCTCCACCAACAGTGCATAAGTGAGCCTTGATATGTAAAAATAGAGTTCAGTTTGTCAAGTTTTTCTCAATTTTCTGAAGCTCTAATTCAAAGAGGAAGTTATATACATCTAGGTTTTTGGAAACGGAAAAGTATTAGCCAAGCAGAAATTGTAAAGAAACATAAAGGAAACAATTGTTTCACAAGTTGAAAAAATACTGAAAATTTATCTCAAGGTAGGCAGTAAGATTTTGGTATTAATAGTAATACTAACATAAATTCAATGTTATATGTTTTAAGTTGTAATGTTATTGTATGGATCTAAAAGTCTTGGTAGGCAAACATTGTGTCCATTTTCTGAAAGTTGAAAGCAAAATAGTTTTGCCACCCTATTGATAAATAAAAAAGGGCAAACAGGCATAATATCCACATAAAAACTGTACCACAGAGAACCTTCAAATGTAAATTATTAAGTACACTAACATAATAAGGTGTCTGGGGCCTCTGAGGCCCACAACTCCATATTGTGAACACTACTGATTTGCCTTCTTTAATAAAACTGTATCCTATTAGGAAAAATGTTTGACTATAAATTGTAACATTTGTATATGTTTTATATACATGCATGTAGAAAATTTAAAAACATAAGATTAAAAATAAATATAAATTCTATTTTTTTATTCCCGTATCATCTTATAAAGCTCACTTCGGAGACCATCGCCTTAGACAAAATTACCCTCCACTTATTCAGTTGGACTTGCCATTGGGACATGTCTAGCAGGTGGAATTGGGATAAGGGGTTGGAGGAGGGGGATTCTCCCCTAGATCTGTTCATACTTAAATATCCATCTGTATAGGAACATTGAAGGAGCTCCATTATGGACAAAGTGGGTTGAGCTCTAATATCTGTGGATTTGTGGAATATAACAGAATGTCTGATGATCAGTAGCAATTCCAGATGGAAGCTGGGCAGAAAGAGAGAGCAGTGAGTCTCAGAGAGGGAACTTAGAGTAAAGGGTGAGAAAAGGGTAAATGCTGGGGTGGAGGCATAAGTATGAGTTGATAGAGTCAGACTACATTCAGTTCAGGCAGTTTTACTGCAAAATTCCTGCCAATGTAATGTAGAACTGGGGGAGGGAGTCTTCTACCTCACTGTGGAGACATTATATAGACAGATCGACAAAGATCTACTGAGAGCACGTAGGGGTCACTGCTTGATGGGAGCCCATCCCTACAGATCTGTTAGGGCTTGATCTGGGAAGTCAAAGCTCAGCCCCAGCAGGGCACCAGGTAAGTCTTTACACAGAAAGATCCAAGAACTCGCGGTCCTAAGTGCTCCAACCTAGGACTGTCTCTTACCTCCCAAGGGTGACTGGTGTTGGGGCTGAGGAAGATGCTTGCTCCAGTTTCTCTGCCTTTGGGAGAGGATGAACCCGTTTTCACCATCAATGTCACCTCTACCTGCAACAGCGGTGGGAGAAAGGTTCTAACTGCAGGTGGCACCCTAGCAGAAGTTTCCCACTCAGGGCCATTGTGTGGTCCTGGCCTGGCCAGAGATAACTTCTTAAATGACCAGAACTGATTTCTGGACACATGTGAAAACCCTTAAGGATTCTCAGGGTTGTGTGTGTGTGTGTGTGTGTGTGTGTGTGTGTGTGTGCAGGATTTGAGAAAAGAATCTTGGAAGCAATTCAGTTTTCTGCAGTTAGGGGACTACTTTTACAACCATGGTTTCACTTGTATGAGCATGCAAGTGAGACTGAGACATTTCTGTTAAACAAACAGCATAGACCTTTTTGCTAGAGCCATGAGATAAAGTCTGAGGATAAAATAAAAAAAAATAGAGCTATAAATTCTGGCTACCTCACCAGATATCTCACAACTTGCTAAAATAAATAATGTAACGGCAACTAGTGCAATAGCTCCATTTCAGAACATCACAAAAACATCTGTAGGAAAATAAACAACCCCATGCCTTTGGCAGAGAAGTTGGACCAAGTAATCAGCCGCCAGTATGGAGGCGTTGACACACCCATTCTTCTCGCCCTGTCGAAACCTCACTAAAATGCAGGCAAGAAATAAAATGTGGCTCAAACCCATATGGCCAAAGAGACATGAAGAGGAGACAACAAAACTGAGAGCTGGAAGGTAGAATTCAGCTGACTCTGCAGACCAGGGAAAGCAGACACTTCAGTCTGCAGCAGAGTAAGTCATCAAAACTAGCTATTTTCCCAGGAAGAATCCTGGAGAAATCTATGTGTTTCATTACCGGACCCTCAGAAGGCCAGGGAAATAGGAAGCCTGGTTGGAAAACTTAGTAAAAAGCATCTGCTCCCCCAGACTCTGTCCCCCACTTTCTACAATCAGATGAGGATCCCTCTCCCATTGCCTCAAAAGACTGGAAGGTTAGAAAGTTTAAACAAGATAGATTTTGGACTCCAAATAGCTGAGTGCAGAATGAGATCTTGATTGCAAAAAGGACACTTAGATGAAAGTCTGCACTCTGCACAGGTTTTCCTCCACCTTGACTAGTATAACATTGGCAGCAAGGTAAAAGGTTAATGTGGAGCTATTTGATGTGGTAGCCACTAGCCACAAATGGCTATTTATGTTTAAAATAAATAACATTAAATAAAATTTGAAACTTACTTTTTTCAGTCATAGTAGCCACATGTGACTACTGGCTACCATTTTGGACAGCACTGATATTAAACATTTCCATCAACACACAGTTTCTGTTGGACAATAGTAAATTAAATAACCCGCTCTGAGGAAACTGACCAGGCTGAGAAAAGACCTACAGGGACTAACATTCGTTTATCATCCAGAGTGAAACCTAACAGTTAACAAGACCCACTCATGCCAACAGAGCTGCCAATCTGAAATGCAGTGTCTAATTTTTAAAGATAAATTGGCAAGTTTGAATGAGGAAATTCCCAACCATGAAAAGACATAAGGAGGTAATATGTTTTATCCATGAAAGAAAAATAAGAGAGTATAAAAATATGATAGGCAAATAATAAATGGAATGGATTAGATGGTAAAGTCTCTTGAGACATCAAACAAAATAATAGTTGAAAATAGAAGAGGAAACTAAAGTAACATACCTGTCCATGAGATTTGTCTTTCAACTAAAAAGAGGAGAGAGAGAGAGAGAGAGAGCGAACAAAGCGGAGGAAGAAAATTGCCAAAGAAATAACAAAATGAGATTCTCCAGAACTTTTTTGAGTGCTGGGGATAAAGAGAAGACTCTCAAGTGTTCTGAGAGCAAAAACAAGTCACATACAAAGGAACAGGCATTAAGATTACACTCGTTCACACTCGTGTCATCGAAAGGGACTCTGAAAGGTAGAAGACAGAACAACATCTCTAAAGTGCTAAGGAAAAATGACCTTCAACCTAAAATTCTATACCCCAACGTGGAGGTAGAATAAAGACATTGTCAAACAAGCAATGGGGAGGCACAGGGGGAGGAACTACTCCTGAACCTGGAGAGACAGCTGCAGCCAGGAGACAGCCACGTGAAGCATCGCCATCTCACAGCTCTACAAGGATGAGCTGGGGAATAAACACCCCTACTTCCTTTTCCTTTTCCTCCCACTCTACTTTTGTAATTTCCATGGACCAAAGTCAACTGGAAGGTAAAAGGCAAGGAGCCTATTGATGAAGTCTCCAAGGCACAGAGCTCTGGAATGACAACTGGAGAACCCCTGTATATACTCTTGCTAAGGAGGCCAATGAAAGATACTATTCAGTACAATGGGAGAATAAACCAAAGAAGAAAAGACACAGGCTCCTGGAAACAAAACAGAAAAAATAAAAGAAAAAAATCTCAGAATAATAGTGAAGGGAACTTCCTAGAAAATAGCTATGCTGTGTCCCAAAAGAGCAAGATTCCAAATGGGAGAAGAGAGAGTGCTCTTGAAGAGTGGTGCCAAGAAAAGAAAGATAAATTTGAAAGAAGAGTTGGCATGTTTAGGAATTAAGAGATTATTAGCTTTATCTGACAGTTTAGGGGTAAATGAATGATGGATGCAGTTTTAAAAATAATCAAATGAGAGGAAAGTGGCAGTTATTCACTCCAAAGAAAATTAAAAGCTGTATATAAAGGAACTATAATTATGATTTATTATAACATACATTGTCGTACAACAGGGAAAGCAATATTTACATAGGAGCATATTGGCCACCAAAGATGTTCATGTTCTAGTTCTCGGAACCTATGAATGCTATCTGCATGGCAAACGGGTTTGCATGTGTGATTAAATTAATATTGAGATGAGGGGATTGTCTTGGAGGATATGGCTGGTCCCAACGTGATCACAAGTGAGAGAGGGAGGCAGAAGGTGAGAGTCAGAGAAGGAGATATGATGAGTGATACAACGATTCCACGCACCATTGCAGGCTTTGAAGATGAAAAGAGGCTAGAAGGTGAGGACTGCAAGAGCTTCTAAGAGCTTGGAAAGGCAAGAAACATACTCTTCCCTAGAGCTTCTGGGAGGAATGCAGCCCTGCCAACACCTTGGTTTTAGTCCAGGAGGACCCATGTCAGACTTTCAAATGTCTAGAACTATAAGAAAATAAATCTGTATTGTTTTGAGCCAGTACTTTTGTGGTAATTTGTCACAGCAACAATACAAAACTAATGCACTAGGCATAGTAATATAATTCAATAATACAGGGTTGAACGAAAGTAGGTTTACAGTTGTTCATATGGAAAATAATACAATAATTAATAAATAAGAACGAAAGAATAAAATCTGTGTTTTGTGGCCCAAACCAGTTTGGCTCAGTGGATAGAGTGTCGGCCTGCGGACTGAAAGGTCCCAGGTTCGATTTCAGTCAAGGGCATGTACCTTGGTTGTGGGCACATCCCCAGTAGGAGGTGTGCAGGAGGCAGCTGATAGATGTTTCTCTGTCATTGATGTTTCTAACTCTCTATCCCTCTCCCTTCCTTTCTGTAAAAAATCAATAAAATATATATTTTTTAAAAAATCTATGTTTTGTGTATTCACAACTGTAAACCTGCTTTTGCCTACCACTATATTATTTAATCAAACATTTTTGAAGAATTTATGGTGATTTTAAAATATGTCCACAAATTCTTTGACATTCTTTTTTCTCAAAAAGGCCTAATTGTCTTCCCTTTGGTGGTTCACTTTTAATGAATAGGAGATATCAGAAGTGATGGTGTGTGACCTCTGGGGCTTTGGCTCACACTTCTTAGAGCACTCATTCTGGGGAAGCTACTTGTCATGTCATGAGGACACTCAAGCAGCCTGTAGAGAGGCACAAGGGCTCTGGCCAACAATGAACACCAAGTGGCCATCCATGTGAGTGACCTTGAAATCAGATCCTTTAGCTCCAGAACCCCCAAATGCCTGACCCATGAAAACTGTGGGATAGCAGATGTTTATTATATGATGGCACTAACTTCTACAGTGATTTGTTATACAGTAGCAGATATATGATACATATATCTGTATTTAATTTCCCAATTAAATTGGGAAAATTAGAGGAGGGAGAGAATGTGTTGTGTTGTGTGTGTGTGGTGTGTGTGTGTGTGCGCACACGTGCGTTGTAAGTGCAAAAAGCTAAATAAATATTTTTCATTAAAGAAAGTAAAAAAAGTAGTATAGAAAACTGAGTATCAGGTTACAGAGGCATAAATATATTATTTGAAATACAGAAGAAGAAACATCTGAAAGAGGGGAAAATGTTTTGTTTCAAGGTAGCAAAAATTAAGAGTGGAGGGTGGGGTTGAATCTTATTAGCAACTGTAAGAGTTATATTTGAATTTTAAACTATATACATACCACAATTTTATGAAATAAAAATTTTAAAAAGCAACTTTCATGGACCTTCCTACATGATCCAGTGTCAGAGACCATCTTGCTCAGAAAGAAGTAAGTCCCTGACTCTTTGATTTGGCAAGAAGAATATTAAAAGGGAGTCTAAGATGACAATCCAGGGATTCTAGGTGGAGATACTCAGAGAAGAGAGTCTGATAGCCAGTCAGAGCTGAGCCATACATCCAAAACAGGTAACGAGGGCCAAACACCCGTGGCAACATGAAGACTAATTTAAAGCATGAAATAAGAAATGAGTCTCCAGGTTGAAAAGAAGGAGACTGGCTAAGGAGAGGACCAGAAGATGTTAGACCATGCTTCATAATCCCTCCAGGAAGGATTCTAGGGAAGATGTTGATCCTAATGAGGCAGAACTGGACCAACTTAAAATATGGACTATTTTAAGGAAAAAAGGCAGTGAACAAACACTTAACTGGTTTTACATATACTTAATGGACATCTAATGATACTAATGAGAAATCTACAAAGTGGCTCCTATCACATTGCATTACTACTTTATCATCTGCACAACAGATTATGTTAATGCACTTTGTGGACTAAAACCCTGTGCTAAGCAGATAAGAAATTCACATTCCAATCACATTATTATTATTATTATTATTATTGCATTTACTATAGTCTTAACATATTCTTTAGTGGGTACATATTTTAAATTGTTGAAATAACAGTCTTAGAATTGCCTGCAAAATGCCCAGAATCATTAGCTTCTGAGTCAATGCCAGATTCCCATAAAATAAATCAGCAACACCATAAGATTTTTAGTGTCACATATATGCGATCCTCCATGATTGCCAAAATGATGATGCTGATTATCATAATCTGCTGTAAATCTTGTATCTTTTCAGAGCAGCTTCTCCCAGGAGAAGCTCATGGTGGTCTGCTGGGAACAGCTCCCACAACCCTCTGCCCCACACCATGAAGGAATCTCTTAGCTGGAAAAGGGTGTAACAATGTCGAGGTTTGGGGGACTTACTGCCTCTGTTGGGTGGCCTATCTATTCACAACTGCCTGAGGAAGTGCAGACAAGAGAACAGGAAAGGCCACCCATACTGAGGGGAGAGCTAATCTTAGGGTTGATATTCCTTATTTGCTTCACACGGCTCTGGGCTTTCACTTGATGTGCTTTCAGTCTCGGGTCACATTTCAATCATGTCCCCCTTTCTGTTGCCTTATTAAATGTTCTTTCCCAACCCATGTGTAATGCTTGTGCCCTAACCATGCCTCTCCAATCTGGATGCAACTTCCCTCAATCTTCTGACCCTCTTTCTTCTTTCTTGCCTCTTCCCAGCTGTCTCTCTCTCTCTCTCTCTTCTTTTCGGCACCAAATCATCAAAGTAAGTGGAACTATGTAAATACAATAAGAATATTTCAATGTCCTCTTCCTGCACTTCCTCACCTATCTTCACGTTTCCTTTGACTCCAAGGAATTCCCTATTTCATTACTCAACTCAAGACAGGGTATCCAAGTGAGTCACTTCCAAGTAGACATTCACCACAGCCAGACTACCTCAACCAACTCACCTATCCCTGGATTTTGCTAATATCTATCTACTAGATGGTTTTTAAATAAAAATTAAAAAATACCCTAAAAGCCCTTGGTTCATGATAAGGATAGTGTAAATTTGTCACCAGAGAATTAGGTGCCTTTCAGTGGTAAACCCCTAAGTCAAACTACTTCTACATTGCTTGTTTGACAACAAGCACAGGATCCAGGCAATAAACCCATCAACAAACAGGGAGATGGAAGAACAGAAAGATGGTTCCTGTCCATAGTGGCCTCATGTGAGGACAGGAAAGACCCAGAGAGTCAACAGTCAATTAAACCAGTCATTGCAACTAACTGTAGAGGTCTCAGAAAAGTCAAACCCCTACTGGAAACCAAGTGATAGGCTGCATGTTCAGGCTGGGAATGGATCACATGAAGGAAATGGTCTCTATATATAATGTGACTAATTGAGAAATCAGAAGACAGCGAGAAGGTTCAGAGAGCTCAGCTTTCAGAAGAGGGCCAAGTACTTTGGAAGCTCCATTCATGATCTCGATGGAGCTTAAAACTGTGTCCAAGGGATCAATACAATGAAGACTATGTGAGGTGCTGAACTAGTTACTGCTTCTCCATCTTCATTATTTTTTTTGATGTTCTGTTTTCCCTTCATAATTAGCAGTAAAATCCTTAAAAACAAAAAGGTCTTTTGTGTTTGTCTTGGGAAGGTATTAAGGAAAATCTCTAAAAGATGGTGGCAGCTTCTGAAGGCAAGGGAAGTAGATTGATTTCCTGGACCATGCTGCAGAGAGAAAGAGAGCATGAGAAACTGAATAGAATTTTAGGAAAAAAACCCCAGGGCTGCAACAGAAAATACATCCTGGAATTGCACCAAAATTGGTAGCAGAGCTTGTGGTGCCATGGCATCTCCTACATCTCAGCACAAATAATCATCATTTCCCCTTGGGCTTTGCTGCTCCTCTGCCAAGAACTACTTTTGGCTGGTAGATTGTCCGTAGCCTGCTGATGGCATCAAATGCTACAAGGCCCATGGTCCTCCACCCTCCCAGTTGTTGACTGAATTCTTCTAGTAATGTTATAAAACCATCTACATCACCTTAAACCTAGGCCTGAGCAAACTCCTCATCTTCATGGAAATTCACTGAGTGCATTGAATGTCTGGCTCCACAGCAGGCTTCAAGACTACCCCGGGGGCGAGAGCTGGTTTTTCAGATATAAAAGTGAGACTGTTCTCATTGAGCAGCTGCATGGTATAATGGTTAGGAAAATTAGTTTTTTGGACACAGTCTGCCAGTATTCAGACTGAAGCTCTGTCACTTTCTGGTTCTATGCTCTTTGATCAGTTATGTAACCTCTCTGTGACTCAGTTCCTCATCCACCTAATGGGGATAGGACTAGTCCCTCTCTATGGGGTAGTTTTTCCAGAAAAAGATATACCTTGATCTGCGTTTGAAGAAAGCATAGAACACATATAAACAAAGAGAAAGAGGAGCACTCCATGCAAAGGGGTCAGGCAAAGCACAGTCAAATCCAAGGTAGGAGATCAACATGCTCCATTTGGCACCTCATGACTTTGTGGTCCCCAGAGCTGACCACAGGAGGCACTGGTTGTGGGAACTGCATACACGCCTCTAGTGCTGGCCTTATAGATGTCTTCTCCTTGGGACCCAGTGCAGGTCATACACAAAGAGGAAACCTCTCATGCAGAAGATGATGGACAGATGAACATCTTTTAGGAAAAAAACCCTAAACCTTTGGATTCCATCTGCCTTCACTAAGTACCTGCTTAGCACCCTCGGGATATGGCAGAGCACAGGATAGTTCAAAGGGACAATCCAAATGGATACGTCTGTTCAGATCCATCTTCGCACAGATTTAACTTCACTCCTCCAAGCCTCAGTTTCCTTAGAGGCCTACGTGAATCTGACACAATAACATGCAGATTGTTATTTGCAGCTCTTCAAGAATATTCAGGTATTTGTAGCTCCTCAAACTCCACTGCCTCCCGCTGATTTGCCTTGGTGAATGCTGCAGTGGAGTTGAGATTTTAATTCAGGTCCATTTGATGGCACAATCTGAGCTTTTATTATGTCACAGTGTTGAGCATATCACAGACGGCCAATGCATACATAACGACCCATCAGAGCTACCTCTCTGGAACCAGGGCAAGCACCTCGTACACGCACAGACCTCAAGTCTGTACCAACACGTTGCAGGCTAGTTTCCAAAGGACCAGAAGCTGCTCCCAACATCTTGAGGAGGGGCCAATAATTGTGCATGGAGCTCCTGCTCACATACAATTACTCAGTTTTCACATGCAAATATCCATCTGTACATGGTTTCTTTCATAAATGCCAACTTCATAGGTGCAATCTAGGTGCCCAAATTTGAGAACCTGCCACTCCAGCTCTGAGTCAGTTATGGACTCAGATCATTATTATAATTAGTCCCAATGGATACATCTGCCATTTGGTAACAATGGTGGGTGATTCTGTCTCATCTCTTACCCTCCTCCCCCACTCACCCCTTTTGTAAGAAAAGCCAGCCACATCTTGCTTTACTTTCCTTCCCACCCTCACACCCGCCTTTAAAATGAAAAGCCCAGATGTGGGTGACCCATCTGTAGTGTGTGTCACGTTTTTAGCATCTTTTTTTAGAGCTGGGAGAAAGGGACTCATTAGAGAGAAAGTCCACAGAAAAATTAGGAAACATTTGATCAGACCATTGTCCCCACACAATACATGCAATGAGGAAGATGCAGGAATTGGCTGCAAAACCAAAGTGTGTTTCAGCCTCCATGGCTTGCTCATCACTGACTTCTTCCCAAAGCATGACCAGAAAAGGGAGCCCAAGAGCTCCTAGGTAGAATCTGAGCTTCTGGAAGTGGGGATGCCATAAGACAGGCAAATTCTCATTCTCCCTCTCTCTCTCTCTTTTATATTTTTAGAGAAATTTTAGGCTCATGGCAAAATTAAGAGGAAGGTACAGATGCATCTCATCAATTCTCTGCTCCCACACATGCATAGTCTCCCCCATTTTCTATATCCCCCACTAGACTGGTGCATTTGTTAAAACTGATGGACCAACATTGACACATCAGTATCACCACAATTTGGATGTCTATAGTTTACAACACAGTTCACTCTTGGTGTTGTACCTTTTATGGGTTTGGACAAAGTATGATGGCATGCATCCATCATACTGAGTATTTTCACTGCCCTAAAAATCCTCCATGCTTCACCTATTCATCCTTCCACCTCCAAGCCCCGGCAACTACTCATCTTTTTACTGGCTCCAAAGTTTTGCCCTTTCCGGAATGTCATAAAGTTGGAATCCTGCAGTGTGTAGCCTTTTCAGATTGGCTGCTTTCACTTTAGAAATAATCACTTAAGTTTCCTCCATGTCTTTTCATGGCTTGATAGTTTGTTTCTTTTTAGCCCTGAATAATGTTCCATTGTCTGGATGGACCAGAGTTTATTTGGCAAATTTTCTTTTCCCAATATTTTTGCTCTGCTGTGGAAGCCAGGACTTCTGAAGCTGGGGAGTTAGGAGACCCAGTCTTCACCCGGCTCAGCCATTCCCTGTTGCCTGAGAAGAGGCATCTACAGGATCCAATGGTGAGGAATAATTCCTCCCAAAGCATGGAGCCTTCGGCAGCAGGCCTTTCCCTCAGCTTCCAGGCATGTGAAGGGCAGGGGTATCTTTCATGAAGCAGAGACGAAGGCCAGAAATACATCAGCTCCAAAACAGAGGCACCTATGATACACTTCAAGTACCAGGGAAGCCATTGGCCATAAAGATGTTCAGTCACATCTCCAAATATTTAGCCCACGTGGCATCAAAATCAGCCCAACACTATGGTAAGCAGAAATTAAGGCACAAAGAAGTGGTGCTCAGAGCCCTGATTGGAGAGAGAAAAGACTGGATTTGAGAGAATAAAGATGGGCTCTAGCCCTGACTGGGCCACTAGCTTTCAGCCATTAGGTTCCTGAGCCTCACTTGTAACAGAGCTCAGAGTAGTTATCTTCCCTCACTCAGAAGGAACTTGTAGAAGTACAGTATGAACATAATTATTAAAGCAATGGGGAAAATTAAAACCTTATATTAAAGTAAATTGTTTAGTTTTATTACTAACAGGCCACCCAGTAAATTCTCTGCCCTTTGTGGGATTAGAATTCATTCTCCATCTGGTGCTTAACCTACTGCTTCTTCATCTGTTTAGGTGTCACATGAGACTTGCTGTTCTCAAAAGACATGGGAGAGCCATTTCTTGGTCCAAGTTACAAGGCACAATGTTTATAACTGAGCACAGGATCTTGAATAGCGGTTGACTAAATAGCTCAATTCATGCCTGCATTCATGGATCCACATTCAGCATCTGGTGCATTGTAGGCACGCAATACACACTTGATGCATCAATTAATACAAAACATGTAGGGGAAATCCCATTAAAAATAAAGGCTAGTTTATTCAACAAATACTTAATATCAGTGTCTACCTAATGTGTATCTGCTTCTGTTGTTTATGTAATACATAAGTTGAGTCAAAACTCTGTATTCATACGTCAGTTCTCCATCAACTTTTTCTGTAGAACTTTGGTGAGCAAGCAAAGAAGAAAAAATGTGGTCCTATTTAACTTTATTTAATTCATAATTCCAACAAGCTTATTTCCCCACCAACTATCAATTAAAAGAAGAGAGAGGATAAAATAGAGAGGCATACAGAAAACAGTGAGGAGTGACAACTGACAATATAGAAACCAAATGAGATGGCAGGAAAACTGAAAATAAATTTTAAGAATTGTGAGTTTGGGGTAAATACCTCATATAGTTCCATAAATCTTGGGGTCATCGCTGTATTGATTTCTTTTAAACATTGTGGTATACGAGTTTACTTTTTTTTTTAATTATTGCATTATCCATGATAACATTAAAGCTAACTTAACCCCTTCCTAATAGCTCACCATGCATTACTTAAAAGGCAGGAAATGCCTATGATTTATTTTAGTGATGCCTCATGCTAAGCAGAGAATGCACAGGGGCTAGTTAATCATAAAAGCTTCTTTACTTTTATTTTCCACTACCCCTTTAGACCTGTTCTGAGGGATAATTATTTTATTCTTCTGGAGGAAACCTCAGGAAATCTCCATGGCTTTTTAGTTCTCTTAGGTAAAGTCTTAGACTCAGGAGCCAGGGACCAGTTCCTCTTGTCTTCTGCCTGAGAGGACAGGTAACAACCTTAAGTGGTCTCACTGAAGCTCTTCCTTGCTTGATTGCCTTACACTCCTGTATCCCCCTGACTCACCTGGGTGAGGGGCCCTGGAAGAGAGAAACAAAGGTTGTGCAATTAGTTTCTAGATATTTTCTTTCAGCATTTGCATCTCAGTGCCCTGTCTCAGCCCTCACTGTGCTATCTGACATCTAGCAGTCCAAATCTCCAATTTAACACTTGATTAAAATAGAAACTTACCACATAAAATAATATACATTGGGGATGAGAGTCAAGTCTTTAGCAGAATAGCCATTCAGCACGCAGAATTACTTATTCACCAAAGGGTTTGATAAGTCTTTTTTTTTTCTTTTTTACTATATTTGAAAACATTTGGAGTTTTTGAGATGTTTCCAATTTAAACCCAGGTATTTGAGATCAAGTAAGTAAATTACAATGTAGCAAAGGAGTCCTGTTTTTGCTATTATTATTTAGATAGTAGATGACTACACAGTATTATATATATCTGGATTCAAGTCTAAATTTGGACATTGAACTTCCCTATACCTAAGAGAAGTTACTTATGACTCTGAACTCATTTTCTTTTTTAAAAAATATATTTTTATTGATTTCAGAGAGGAAGGGAGTGGGAAAGAGAAATAGAAACATCAATGACGAGAAATAATAATTGATCAGCTGCCTCCTGCATGCCCCACACTGGGGATCCAGCCCACAATCCGGGCATGTGCCCTGATTAGTAAGTTAACTGTGACCTCCTGGTTCATAGGTTGACGCTTAACCACTAAACCACGCTGGCCGAACTGAACTCAATTTCTTTATAATCAATAAAAAGATCTTTGTATTGTGTTCTGAAAAATCCAATAATGTAAGTAGCAACCACTATTGTGAGAAACTCATATTTTGTTTGAAATATAAACAATAAAAATGCAATTTTTACAAAATAACTTGTATTGGTTTTACATGTGCACACATTTCTTTGATATTCACCCCTTCAGAAAGTGGACTCCCATTGTCCTTCCCTGCAGTGGGGGCTGTGCTTAATGACTGACTTCTGGCAAATAGAACGTGCAGAAGGGACAGTGCATGACCTCTGAGATTCGGACAAAAAGCCATCATGGTTTCCCCCTTACCCTCTCTCAGATCACTCCCTCTGGAAGAAGCCAGCTGCCATGTCATGAGATCATGCAGGCAGCCCTGAGAGGCCCGCACTATGAGAAGTGAAGGCCTCCTGCCAGCAGTCCTGTGGAGTAAGCCATATGGGAAGCCCCAGTTAAACCTCACATGATAGAAACCCTAGTTCATAGTCTGACTGCGATGAGACTTCAAGCCAGAGGTACTCAACTTAGCCACTCCCAAACACCTGACCCTCAGAAACTATGTATAAACAAATGTCTGTTGTTTTAACCAAGTTTCAGAGTAGTTTGTTATGCAATAATAGAGAATTAATATAACATTGAACAGATGTTCTGTCTATTATGAGAATCAACAATACTCAAGAAATCAACACACATCTTGCTTTTTGAATCTAAAGAACAGCATTCCCAGATTTTTGTTATTGAATTTTACTTAAGAAACAATTCTTGAATCTGCCCCCTTAAATCAATTGCTCATTGAAGGTACTATGTATACTCAACAAATTCGCATGGTAACTGAAAGGATGTTTAAATGTGTGGTAAAAGCACAGACTTTCACTACTTCAATCTGTGTTCCGTGCATGGCTGACACTGAGAAACTTCTTAACAATGCAGCTAAAGCTTCTTCTAGACACTTGTATTGACTCCTTTTTACAAGGGCGTCACTTTTCTTTTAACTTAAGAAATTTATTTTTTTAAAGAAAGCAGATGCATGTTTATTATAAAACAAAACTTAACCTTTTGAGAGATGCACTCAGGATACTTGATTCTGCTCACGCCGCATAGACACATGACCCCCTGCACTGTGGGGAGGTCCCAGTTTCATGTCCTGACCTCATTTCAAGCTCCCAGCCAACCTGGAGAGTGGGCATTACATTTCCCATTGTGCATATGTGATGGTGCAGGAACTGTTAATGTGAAAATCGTCAGGAACTTAGCCTCCTCTTCCAGACGGCCCAAAATACCCTTCCGTGCGCAAGCCCAAGGTCTCCTTTCCGTTCCCCTCCTAAAAATGTAGAATTCTTTCTGGGAAAAGGCACCAACTAAAGTGCTAAGGATGGGCAAGTTGAATGAAGGAAAGTCTCTCAACAGCTACAGTGAAGGAGGATGGGAGAGAAGGTCTCACGAGAAGAGGCCATGAAGGAGAGAAAGACACTGGAGCAGCTGTCGGTTGAGAGGAAAGTGGGTTTTAACGTATTTCGTGGGCAGTGTATTTGCATCTCCCTCATATCCGTTCGAAAGATGTGAGAAATTAATAGGATTTGTTTTAATTATTTTGGCCTGTTGAACTGTGTTTTTCAACACATCATTTGAAAACTCCTGAGTTTTGAGGTGGCACATTGAGAATGTTCAGGTGTAGAGAATATAAATGACCTTCCCAGGAATTTAGATCTTCTAATTAAATCAAGCATTTTCCCCACTTTATCACTTGGCCTCCTTGTTCATTCATTCATTCAGCACATAGCAACCGATTACATACCAGACTCCAGGCACTATCTTAGTAAATAACATAGCTTAAAGCTGCAAAATCTGTCATTTTCAAATTCAGCAAAAGAGCCAGAGACATGGATTCAGTCCCCTTTGAGTCTGACTGTTCCCATGTTTGGAATAAACAACCTGGGTGGACTCTTTAATTACCCGAATGCAAAGCAAAACACACACACTCATTATTCAGAGCCAAGGCTCTGAAATGAGAGTAATACTATGTGTTAGAATGAGAACAAAAGCCTTCATAATTGTAAATTTTTACCTATGGTTGAGCCAAAGCCTTTGTTGAATTTTTTCTTTTGTTGTTCTTTCTATTTTTTTAGAGAT
>NW_006295180.1:1488140-1512546 GCF_000327345.1 Myotis davidii | reverse complement strand
CAGGAATGCGTTTTTTCTCTCCATGGCTCTAGTATATCCTGTGCCAATAAATCTTTGTTTGTCTTGAGGAGAGAAGGACATCCAGGCACTATTCTAACACTAGGATAAAAGAAGGTAGGGCTCTTTGTAGTTCAGGCTGTGCTGGGATGTGGGTGTCCTGCACACTGTTTTATTTAAGACCAAATAAAACACACCTTGGGAAACTCATCAGTGTTGAGATACTGTGTGTTTTATGTGCTAGCCTTGTTAGGGCTATTTCCACTACCTTAGAATACAAAACCAGAGCCTGGGAAGTGGCCCCAATCCGGGCTGAAGAGGAAAAGAATGAACATTTCTCTGTCTTCTCTTTAAATTTTTCGACATTCCACTCTCCCGAGCTCCAAAATACCACTGTTTGGGAACTCTCCTCCTCCATAACGACATGCTCTTGTCCAAATTTGTTTCCTGGCCCTTATCATCCACTCAAGTTCAATTATCTCAGAGCTTGGTTGCAGATCTCTCTCTCTCTCTCTCTCTCTCTCTCTCTCTCTCTCTCTCTCTCCCTCCTAAATTCAAATCTCTAGTCCTTTTCATTAAACACAAAATGTGCATATCCACTGCCTTCTCATCATAGCCACTGGATACCCAATAGGTATCTCAAACTAAACATCTGAAAAGAAGCCCTGATTTGGCTCCAAACCCGTTTTTCCACCAATTTTGCCCTTCTAAGGAAATGGTGCCTTTTCCTACTCATTTGCTCAACTGAAAACTGGGATTCAAATAGATTCCTCCCTTTTCTTCCACATGCATAACCACTCAGAGGTTGCATCAGTCTTTATCTCCAATGCACACCCACTGTTTTCCATCTCTACCTCCACCACCAGCCTACAGGGCTGCTGCAGGGGTCTCCCACCGAAGTCCCTGCTGACCGTGTTGCTGAGCTACTGCACTCATTTTCAGTAGTCAGAGTAATCTTCTAAATACATGTTATCAAATCATGACTCTCTCTGAATAGTATTTCCTGCTGCATTTGGACTAAAAGCCAAACTCTTTGCCACATCTGCAAGCCTAGCTCCTACCTGGCTCTTGACATTTGTTTCCATTTTATACCACCTTCACTTCTGCCATAACGTCCTCCAGTTAGGGGAGGACAGCTCACCACTGTGCCTCCCACTCCATAATAGCAGTAGCCAAACTGTCCTAATGAGAGTGGGTGGTCCTGAACCTACTGGGGGGTGACGGCAGGCAGGAGCTCAGTGAAGATCTTGAGGGAGGTGAGACAGAGGCAGCGTCACAGATGCCCTCAGCTGAGCGCCATGAACGTGAGACCCCATGAGACGCCCTGGGAGCACTGCAGAGGCCAGGGGACATCAGGAGTGGGGGAGGCTGCTCTTACCCATACACTCATTCTATAGTGTTAATAGAAAGGTGACCTCCCCACTTGGTGACAAGCACCTCAGACATTCAGTCTTTACCCCAGTGAATCAGATAGAGCCTCTGCCCTCCAGGACTTTCCAGCCTAGTAGGAGAGACAGACAGATAAACAAATAATTGCAATGCAGTGTGATAAGTGTTCTCATAGGACTAGATGTTAGTCAGAATGATGGCACAAAGGCAGCCGCGGGTAATCCTCGCTCCAGGGCGGCACTAAGCAGGCTCGGCTGTCAGAGGATTATTCCGCTGTGGCTGGAGTTATGGTCCCTCTGGGCTTTTCCCGAGAAAATTTCCAAATGATCAGATTTTAGATGTCAATATTTTGGTGGGAAAAGACCCCAGTGCTGTGTTTAGAGAAACAAAGCAAACCATGTTTCCTAGATGGAGCTCTTGATGTAAAAGTGCCACTAAAAATACATTCGCAATTTTTATAAAGGAAAATAAAACCCAGTAATGTGAGGTCTTTCTTTGTGTACATCTTTTGGTGCCATAGTGATAGTATTAATAGTATTGATAGTATTGATAGTATTGATAGTATTAATAGTATTTTGGGGGTGAGGGTATGTTTTTCATTACAACCTCTGAAAACCAGGGAGCCACTAAAGGGAGTAGTGGAGGGGCCTTAATTACTGTCCCATAAATGCCGTCATTTTGAGAGTAGCAGGGAGGCAGGCACAGATCAACAGAGAACTGGTTCAGAAACCAAGAGGTTTCAGCAAAGTCTCTGCTTTGCTTCCTCCTCTCTTATTTGATTCTTACCCTGCTTTTCCCTTCCGGAGAAGACTTTAAAAAGAAAACTTCATCCTGAATATCTGTGGCTCTTCCTCATCTGGGGATCTGAACAGTCCCAAAGAGATAAAATAGGACGTTTTTCCTAACTCCGCTGGATGGCAGTTCCTGGACTAGCTTCCATTCCAAAGCTGTCGAAATAGAGAAGCACTTCCGACATGCAGATGTCGGGCCTTCATTCCAATTCGCCAACCATTTGCTAATGATAAGGAGCACAATTAGATTAGTTTTCTGGAGACAGGAATCAATATGCTGGTGTATGTAGACCCGATTAGCCATAACTAATTAGAGCTCTCAGACATTAATCAAATACCACGTATGGGGCTAATCAACCAATGTGGGAAGCAAAAAAATCTATAGTCTCCCCTTGGATTCTCCAACCGGGTTCACCTTGAAATCACATCTGAAGACAGGAACTCTTGCAGTAGGTCTGCATTAACTGGGCTGGGGGGCACCAGTTCCTGAGATTTCTGGAGTGGGAGGCCGACATGATGTCATTTGCCTCTTTCTTAAACAAACACAGGCTGCCTCCCACAGCCTGGACACACTTGTCACTGACACTGTGACAGTTATGGATGAGTGCCAGCTGCAGGCTGGACTCAGAGAAGCAGACCAGGACTCCTAAGCCTAAACGATAAATAAAACTAAATGCGCACTCACTAATATATTATTCATGAAATAGCCCAATTGCCCATCATACTACGTACTTGTATTCATACAAAATTATTCCTGGGCGTTTAAATAATGAATGTTAGCTTTGTGTTCACTCGTACAAATTGCTGATTAATCCGTATTCAAATCAAACAGTGACTTATACGAACTCTTTGAGATTCTGCACTAGCTCTGTTTGCCTTCCCAGTTGGAAATAGTTTCTGTAATGCTAATTCTAAGGCATGTGACTGAGCCCTTTAATTTGACAAAATCTACTGGATAAACCAGGCTTGCATGAAGATCCTCTGATAATGCGGGGCAAATCCAGATGTGAGTTAAGATTTGTAGAACATATGGAAAATTTTTTCAGCACCTATGTCCTTAATTCCTGTTTATTTTTTAATGTTTCCAAATATTACCTTGCAAAAAGCTATTTATTACCCAACAAGCTCTTTCAATTCTATCATAATCTCCTTTTAAAAGATATGTTACTAAAAAGCCATATGTGTGCATGCTATCATTATAATTTTTTCTTCAAATATAGGAAGTCAGCTTTAAATTAACTGAAATCCCAAAATGTTCACATGAGATTTGAAATTCACAACCTATAAGAATTGATCAGTTTTTAGGCTCTAAAATACATGTGTGTGCTTGAGAGAATGTCTTCCTAGAGTTAGACAATCAGTAAGTGCCAGTTCCCTCAACCTCTTATCCAAATTCTGCTTCTAAAGACCATAGTTTTTCCAGAAGCAGGAATTGTGTCTGTATCTTTAGTGCCTGGCAATGTGGTGGCACTCAATAAATCATGATTGATCGAAAATTAACTGCCAGAAAAGCCACCAAAAGAATATTTGGGGGAACATGTAAATGTTTCTTTACCCACCTTCCCAAAAGTCAGTGTTGGAGAGAATCGCCATGGCAGTCATTTCCAGAAATCAGAGGGAATATTTCAGAAGCTTCAAGGCAAATACCTCCAGCCTTGAAAGTGTGTTTATTGGAAAAAAATCTCTTTTACTTTTCTGGCCTCTTCCTTTTGTCATTTGGGGATATTCATGCATGGAAAATGTAAGGCAGGGCATGGAACACAAATATGATGGGTATTCAAAATATTTATTTTGTGAACCATAAAGCTGGGTAGACCTTTGGAAAAAAACACAAACAGAGTATGGCACATAGGTATTGAAAAAAGGGCAAAGGAACATCATTAATATCTGATGTGATCCTCAAGATAAACATGTCAAGTGGGAATCAGGGATACACATGGACTTCTGATGAACCTGAGCATTGAGAAAATAGATAAAATGGTGTGTCCCTACAATGTGCCTTAGCCATCAAGGGAAAGGCAGTGTAAGGGAAAGGCCATAAACAGGGCTAGTAGTGAAATGTCATATGCTTACTGAAGGGACTGGCCTTAGGAAAAGGCCATTGATATAATTAAGAATAGTTTTTGGATTATTCTTTATACATTTTTTAAAGTTCTGCTTTGCACTGTTGTATGCTGTTACTTTTGGCAGACACCCTACTGTCTATGACTCCTTAACATGAGGGTTCATATCTGTTTCAGTTTTTTCTTTGTCCTTCAATCCTTACATAGCAGTCACTTAATAAATGTGTAATAAACAAACAAAACTTGAAAACAAGAAAGGCAACATAAATATGCTTTACTATAATCCCAGTACCACAAACATACACAAAAAAGAACATATCTTTCTAATTAAAAGTCATATTTTTATATCTTGAACTATGAGAATTCAGTACAATGTAATTTTTTTAGGTTGACTATAACATTTATATATAAGTATCATATATGATGATGATACTTAACATTTGAAAAGCTTTACAAAAGTTAGAAATTTATTACCTTTTTATATGTTGATTATTTAACATTATTTAGCCTTTTCCCATTTTCAACCAAACCCCATTGTGGCAGTTTAGAGGCAAATTGGGAAGAAAGATGGCATACCAAAGCAATCTCTTCTGCCAAGTTCTGCATTACGGTTGGTCTCAGCTGACCTGTCTTTCTTTTTCACAATGATTCCTAATTTAGCAAATCATAAATCTTTATTTACAACTGAAGAACATCTAAATTGAATAGTAGGC
Source organism: Myotis davidii (assembly GCF_000327345.1). Classification (NCBI taxonomy): domain Eukaryota; kingdom Metazoa; phylum Chordata; class Mammalia; order Chiroptera; family Vespertilionidae; genus Myotis; species Myotis davidii. The sequence continues at coordinate 1,507,593 of NW_006295180.1, read as the reverse complement.
ACCACTTCTTTTGTGTGTTTAGGAATTAAATCTCTGCCATTTGGAACCAAATTCCCAATTACAAAAAAATTGGGAGTCCCCAGATAAGCCAAGTCCTCACCCAGGAACTCTAGAGAGTAGTAGAGATTCAGCTGAGTCACATCAGAGAGCATCTGGCAGCTAAGCCTTTGCTGCTGTTGTTCAGACTTTATTCAAATGGATATGGGCTCTGCAAGCAACTTGGTGTTCTAGAAGAAAAACAACAGATGCTGACACACAAGGGGGAAGGGCTAAATTTTTTCTTAAAAATCTGAGCCTCTGAATTCATGGTTTCATCCCAAAATCCCTTCTCCAGTGCCATGCCTGCCAGACAGAACTCTATTCATTAGACTCCATCATCCCAAGTCAATTCAAATACACAACACACATTTCCTGTAATGAGGGACTGCTGAGACACAAACACTATACAGCTTAATAACTTATGACTCAAGTTATTGTATTAGTTGGCATAATTTTAAATATTAAACAATCTTCCCAGCCTCTGGTTATTGTCACTCACTCCAGTAGACATGTGTCATATTATCATTGTTTCTCTCTTTCTGACAAGAGGACCTCCTTTTCCTGTAGGTAATTATCCTTCTGCCACTCCATATGTGGCTGAGGTATCTGGGGAGATAAAGGCTTCCCAGGTAGAACCATCAGAGACCTTTCTTAGATTTTACATGTGGACACTGAGAGAAGACAATTTTTTTTTTCTTTGAGTGTTACTCTCTGTGGCTTTATAAAACCTGGATCTCTCTCTCTCTCTCTCTCTCTCTCTCTCTCTCTCTCTCCAGACTTGTGTACCCCACACCCAACCTTGGCCTTCTGGTTGAAGGTCAACAAAAACATAGAGAGACCTGATGGCATCATATAAATCTTTGGATAGAGTCATGCCTGAGGCCAGCTCAACCTCTGGACTGCCAAATTACATGGGCCATTTCAAACCTTGTGCAACTTTCTATGCCTTTCAATTTTGTAGTCCATGGATCACACTTTTAGGCTTCTCAGTTTGTTACTCAACACTTCTACCCACAGGCTGGGTTAAAGATTCCTTCCCATTTACCTAAATACAAAGTGTTGGTCGTTTCTTTTCTTGGTTACAGATCCAGCCAAGTTTATTTCATGATGAAAGTACTTGCCTCACCAATTTAACTGCTGTCCTCAAGAATCTATCCCCTGGAAAGTTCTAGTGAAACCTTTTCTCATTAAGGCACTGGGTTCTTGTTTTACTTCCCTGGTGTAACTATCTCTATACTGTCTACATTTTCCCTTCCACTACTTACTTTCTATTCTTATTTCTGTTCTTTGCTGTATTTTCATGTTTTCCTAGAGCAGAAAAAGGTCCATACACTATCCATTAATGGGCTTCAGGGATTTCTCAAACTCTCTTGAAATTATATGCGAGATTTGCATGAATATGCATATATACACGTGTTATCAATTGCTGTGTAACAAATTACTCCATAATGGAGCAGTTTAAAACAACAAACATCTATCATTGTAGTTTCTATGGGCCAGAAATCACATGTGGCTGGGCTGGGTGCCTCTGCCTCTCAGAATGCAGCAATCAAGGTGTCAGTCAGGAATTGAGTCCCACCTAAGGCCCTAAAAAAGGAAAACACACTTCTCAGCTCACTCATGTGATTGCTGCCAGGATGCAGTTTCTCATGGGCTGTTAGGTGGGGACCTCCTCATTCCTTGCCACATGGACCTCTCACAGGGCAGCTCACGCCACGCAAATGTCAACATAGTGAGAAAAGAAAAAGACCCTCAATATTATCATGAACATAATTTCAGTTTCATGGGCACATTTGAAATGTTTTGAGGACCCCCTCACCCCAGGATCTATGGACTATACCTTGAAAACCATTGTTACAGACTGTTTTGTATTGGGATTTCTAAAATTCTAAGTCATTGTTACGCTGAGGAAACAAGATTCATTATACTGTGTACTCACTCCTGCTTATCTAGATCTGGTGGGAGAAGAAATTTCTCTAGTAAAATTATGATTTTGATTTATTGAGCATGGACCTTCAAATATTTCTCAAATGTCTAATTTACAAGTTTTGCCAGAAGCACATGGTCATTTTTAAACTTAAATATTTAAAAGGACCTTTTATCAAGCTGAAAAATAAGGATATATTACCACAAGTAGAAGAAATATATTAATACCCTTAAAGTAAATATATAACTACTCAAATTTTTAAAGAATTTTTCATTGAGCATACCACCTAAAATCATTCCAGGTACTACCGTTGGTATTCCCGACAGCTCACTTTTTGAAAGACCAAAATAATCCCTTCCTACCATCAAGCTCCATTGCTTTGCCAAATTCCAATGTATGCAAATTTATTTCCATATTTCTTTTAGTGTCTTATATCTACAGATTGCCAGTCACTCCTGTTGGGGATAATTAGGAGAAAGAAAACTGGGGGTAGGAGGGAAAAGGGGGAGGTAAAGCAGATGGCCGTGGAGAAGCAGAAGTTTGGGCATGAAGCTCTGGGAGAAATAAAGGGAAGGTAAGAGAAGGAAGCCAGAGCCCTTCATGGCCGCCCAGGGTCTACTGAAGCAGGGAGATGAGGTGACTATAAAGAGACTAGTAAATGTTCTTCAGTCTAGCGACTGTTGGGTTCTGATATTGGAAACAGAAAGAATGCCTACCCAGCTGTGTTAAATAAAGCTTACTGGAAATTTTTCCACTTGAAATATCCAAGTACTTTTGTGCCTGTGAGACCAAGGACATGGGAATAACCAAAGTTCTAAGTAATAAGATCAGAAAAGCATTGAGCATTTGTATGAACCAGTGTGGGAGTGCACACACGTGCATTATCTCGTGGCATGCGTATTTTCTGCAATGAATCAAAACAAATTTGAAAGCATCTTGTAACTGTCAGGAGAAGAGATTATGAAAAGCCTCATTGAACAAGAGAGTGTAAATGAAAATTAATAGCATAATGTTTCCTTATAACCCATTCATGTTGTGAAAATGCCTTTCATATTCTTATTTCTCCTGTTATCTTTATTGTTTAGTGCAAGCGAATATTTTATAAAGTATTGATGAGGACTTTTATGGGTTACTTGTTATGTTAGTTCTTAAAAACTATCTTTGCTGTAAGGCAATGGTTTCAGGTTCAATGGAATCCATTAGGGGTCATGGGTGGGAAAGGACCCGAGATCCTCCTCCTTCCTTCTACAAGAACTTCTCTGCTTTCACCTATTTTGCATGTTAGTTTTCTCCCTAAGATTTCATCTGAAGAAAGGGCTCTGGTGCTGCAGAAGACACATTTTTAAGGTGGAAAGCCAAGATTATAAGGTCTAAAGTCCTTCAACAGGAATTCTTCCAACTTTCAAAAGAAAAAATGAACAATTGCTACATGCCAAAAATATATTCAAAATAACATACAGTGACAGGCACCTCATAAAAGAGGACATGTATAGCCAATAGGCAATAAAAAGGGTTTGACTTACTAGATATCTGGAAAATGCAAATCAAAACCACAAAAGTATGCTATTGCACACCCAATGGATTGGCTCAATTAAAAAGACTAATTTGTTGGCAAGAAAATGGAAAAATTGGAACTTTTACTAAATGCTGGCAGGTGTGCAAGCTGGCATAACCAATCAGAAGACCAAGAATATTTATTAAAGCTAAAAATGCATTTGTACTCCTAGGTATATACTCAATGTATGAGCATCAAAAGACATTCAAGAATGTTCATAATAGTGCTACTGTTAACAGGCAAAAAATAGAAACAAAACAAATGCCATCAATAATAAAGTAGACAATTAAATAGTAGCATGTTCACACAATGAAAAACTATACAGCAATGAAAAAGAATGACCATATGCTAAATATAATGGCATGAATAAAAATGAGCTAAGCACAAAAGAGAATATATATTGTATAAGTCCATTTATATAATGTTTGAAAATAAGCAACACTAATTTAGAGGTTAGGATAAGAGTTATCTTTGTAGGGAAGTGACTGGCGGGGGTTCAAGGCAGGCTTTGGTACACTGGCAGTGTTGTTCCTTGACTGAGAGGTTTTGCTTCTGCTTGTTCCTCTTCTGAAAATTCATCAAGATGTGCCTATTCTATACACCTTTGTGTATTGTGCACTCCACTGTGTTTCAATAAGAAATTTACTTGTAAAAAGAATATTGTAATTTAATTTTTAATTATGTAGCATTTTAGGATCCTTTCATGTCTCAGTATTTCTGTTAACTGCCCTCCTTTTTTCAGTTTATTTCCTAGATTCTGAAGTGATTAAAAATTTGCTCACTATTTTTCAACAAGTTTCATTACAACGTGTTGCTATAGCAGTGGTTCTCAACCTTGGCTGCACATTAGAATCATCTGGGAATCTTTTTAAAATCCTCCGGAAATTCTGTTTCTTTGTTACTAATGTTGTGGCCCCCACCCCATAACAAAGAAACAGAATTTCCGGAGGATGAGGCCCAGAAATCAGGATTTTAAAAAGATTCCCAGGTGATTCTAATGTGCAGCCAACGTTGAGAACCACTGTGCTATAGTAAATGTGGAAGAACTGGCTCTCCTCATCCTTGTGCACCTGCCCTGAAAAGATGAATTAATGAACTAATTCAATACATGTGTTTTGATCATGTACATGTGCCAGGCACTGCTCTGAGCTCTGGAAATAAAGAGGTGAAAAGGGCAGACACAGTCCTGGCCTCGGGGCTTTATTGGTTAAGGAGGGAAATCCACAGTTAAAAGCAGTTGTTAGAGAGTTGCTGTGGCGAGTGAAGATCCGGATGCCACACAGCAGGATGGCTGTCTGTTCCCCTGTCTCTGGGACCACACTTCTCTCTCGTGTTTTGAGGGCCACCTGTACTTACAGTCAGTGCCACAGAGGGGGAGCATTCAGTTGTTCTCTAATTGTTTCCTGGTCTTAACCTGTCACCCCCACCTGAGCACAGGGAATTGGTCTGATTCTGCATCTCCTGTTGGACTTCATTCTGGTCAAGAACTGGATCATTTAAAATACCTAATGAGGAGAAAGGGAGGACATAGGGAGAAACATCTATAAAGAAAGGGAATTTTCAATAGGAAACAGTGGGGGCCTTGCTGAGATGCAGGCAGAAGCAGAGAACATCACTGCTTCAGGGGTCAGAGGGAAGCAGCCTGTGGGGAGTCCCAGGAGCTCGGTCTGGACTTTCAGAACCCGTAAAAGGAAGGCTTTACAAGTACCCGCCCAACTGAAGTCAAACAAGAAAAATATTACTCTGGCTTAACTTGTCTCCTATGGAAACCAGGATATGTTTGGGGGATAGGAAAGGATCACTCCAAACACATATCTTCAGCATTAGAAACTTGTTTGACAACGCATCTGTGGTAGCTAATGTCTTGACATCCTTCCGCCAAGGGGATTTCAGAGCTGGCGTGGGGCTCACCTGATAAGATACACGTAAGGAGCTTGCAGGATGTTGGGATTTCCAGCAGCAAAGCACTGACAGCTTAGGCTCCAGGAGAGATAAAAGTGGGGTGTGGAAGACAGGAGAGAAAGGGAGAGAAGGGGAGGGAGGGAGAGAGATGCTTGCCACAGCCAAAAGGCATCAGGATGTGGAGAAATAAAGGCAAAGGGAAGGTAGTGAGAGGCCAAAAGTGATGCAGTCTTCAGTCCTTAAATTACCAGAGAATGAGCCTAATTACAGTGCTCCATCCGGAAACCTAACTAGAACATTCTATAATCAACAGGGCCCCCATCAAGTGGGGATTATCATGGCTATTGTTACATTATATATTACATTTTGATATTTAAATATCTAAATTATGCAACTAATTCTCTTAAATGCCACATTTTAAGTCAGCGGTTCTCAACCTGTAGGTCACGACTCCTTTGGGGATCAAACGACCCTTTCATAGGGGTCACCTAAGACCATCATAAAACACATATATATTTACATATTGTTTTTGTGATTAATCACTATGCTTTAATTATGTTCAATTTTTAATAATGAAATTGGGGGTCATCACAGCATGAGGAACTGTATTAAAGGGTCATGGCATTAGGAAGGTTGAGAACCACTGTTCTAAGTGCTTTCCAGAATACCATCTCTTGTAACCATCGTTTATCAGCTAATTATATAGGATCCCAGGTCCACTTACCTCTTCACTAAGATACTTAAAGCAACTAAAGAAAAGTAAAATATAATAGGTGCCAAAGAAATGTAAGTTCCTCCAAGGATTCACAAAGTTGTGGTTCCTGCCTTTGCATTGATTGTCACAAGCAGCATGAACGCTGGTCCCCAACAAGGATTAACGCAGGATGTATGCAAGGTTCCTGTACTGCACATTAATGCCACTTTACAGTTCCGGAGCCCACAATCTCCAGACCCTTCTCCATTCCAGGAGCTCAGGCTTCCATCAGCTTCCAATGGCAGGATCTCTATTTATAATTCATGCTTCTTCTTGGGTTTTCTTTCCTGGTCTCTCTGGGCTGGTACTTAAACAAAATCTCTACCACGTCAAGAACATGCTAGTCCTTCTTCAATTAATAATTAATAGTAATTTGGCTTGGTGGTTGAGCATTGACCTAGGAACCAGGAGGTCATGGTTTGATTCCCAGTCAGGGCACATGCCCCACTGTGGGCTCAATCCCCAGTGGGGGGCATGCAGAAGGCAGCCTATCAATGATTTTCTCTCATCATTGGTGTTTCTCTCTCTCTCTTCCTCTCCCTTTTTCTCTGAAATCAATAAAAATATATATTTAAAAAATAGTAATGATGATAATCATGAGCATATTTTAAAAGACTCTATCTTCTGTCTTTCATCTAAGGGTCATTTCTTTCATTGCTTCAAGATGTACTATACACATGACTCAGACATCCCAAATATCACTGGCTAAGTTGTACGTTGCAGCTGACAAAGAAGCCCAGAGAGCCCAAAGTGGAAACTTGTTTTGTCACCAGAATCCAACCCGTCCTTCATGTGACATTATTTTGCTTTGAAGGAATGCTCCCACTACTCCCTGCCCCAACTCTCAGCTCTTGTCCTCAGTTGAACCTGAGTCTACCCTCAGTCTACAGGGGTGGGAAATACACCTAGATTAAGCCAACAAGCCTACTCTGTATTCTTATTGCTGAGTGTGGTCCTTGGATTAGCAGCGTCAGCATCACCTGGGAGCTTATTCGAACTGCAGACTCTCAGGTCCACCTGAGTCAGCATGTGCCTTTTAACAAAATTCACAGGTGATTCCCATGTATCTTCATAGTAATTGTCCCAGCGATGACAAATAAGGCCAATTAGGAACAGTGGGCTCTCATTCCCCAACTTTTGTGTTAACAGACAGGAAGTAGATGCTCACAGTGACTGGATTTGAACCTGGAAGTATGTATTTCCCAGTTGCTGTCCTTTGCAAACAGAAAAGAAATGCCTGCATGAAAATCAGGTCCACACAGAGGAAGAGAGAGACCAACTAGACCCTGTTTCATCATTAAGCCTCTATATTTACCTGTGCCTTTAAGTCACATCTATAATGAGACTGTTCAGATACCTGAGACACATAATGAAGGCAACAGAAATTTGGCTTTCTGTCACCTACAACCAAAGGAATTCTAAATGATTCAGGACCCAATTCCCCAAAGAACTTATCCCCTGCCTAACCACCAGGGCAGGGAGTTCTGACATTCTAAAGGCAAGTCTTGGCTACTTGTTTTAAATCTGTTCTTTCAAAACATCTTCTAGGTTAGGCTTTTAAAATATGCACCACATCAGTTGGTGTATGTGGGGGGCGGTGGGGGTGGGGGGCGCACACAGGTCAAAGGGTACCAAATTGCTTAAAGGTGTCTTTTCTGCTTTTAATATATTAGATGTGACCCTTGCTTCCCCTTCTTCTCTTAGGGATGAAAGACTTCTTGAAAATGCCATGCATGCAGCTGTCATTTGGAAATGACAGCCAGACTGGAGAAGGTTAATGCTCTCATCAAAAGTGCCCATCTTCTAAGTTGGTTAAATGGTCTTTCTGGTTCACCAGACTGCTAGTTCCTTTCTCAAATAGCCCAGCATTTCAATGAAGTGTTCTTGCAATTTAGCTGCTTTTCCCAAGTGCAGTGAGCCTTCAGGTTTTCCTGTGGGTCATGGTTTAACTAAGCACAACCATGGATCCGCCAAGCACAAGCCAAAGGAGGCAGACTATGACAGTCATCTGGGGTTTCTTTCTTCTTCTGCAGGAACAAAGAGAAAGGGATGCATGGAGAATTTGTTCCAAATAATGAAAATCCCAACTACTTGTCTCCACTCCATTGACTTCCCAATCTTAGTTCTTTCACTGGAGTTGGAATTGACATGCTTACTAAAGGTCCTTTCTAATTCTGAAATTCGGTGACTCTGACAAGCAAAAGGGACAACCCTACCTCGGAAAGGCAAGTGGTAAAGGGCATAATTAACATGCTGAGAAAGAAGCTGCCAGGATGGGCAGAGGGCACAGTGGTCTTCACTCCACTCCATAGACTGGTTGACTCAGTTAGCCAATCATGCTGGTCTCTCAGTCAGTGAAACACAGAACCAGACAGTGCTATGGGGAGTTGGGGAGTAAGGGTGGGGCTGGAAAAGAAGCAAAAATGACCGTACATGGCAACTCCTGTGAGCAGCTTCTTACCAACGTTCAGACACTCCCAGGAAAGTCCAAGTGCCTTCCTGGACAGGGTTAGCAGAGTTTATGAAGCATCTTCAAATATAGGTGACTCTTAAACCCACTGACAGGCTCTCTGAAAAGCTTTGGGGCTTTTGTTTTTGTATTTTGGAAAAATTCCCTGGTATTATTTATTTTTGTTTGTTTGTTTTGTTTTGTTTAATCCTTACCTGAGGATATTTTTTTTCCATTGATTTTCAGAGACAGTGGAAAGGAGCGGGTAAGGGGGATAGAGTGAGAGAGAAAGAGAAGAAAGAGAGAGAGAAACATCGATGTGAGAGAAACTATCAATTGGTTACCTCCCTCCTGTGCCCTGGCCATTCTGACCAGGGACTAGGGAATCAAACCTGCAACTCAGGTGCATGCCCTTGCCTGGGAATCAAACCTGTGACCCTGTGGTGCTAACCACTGAGAAACGCCAGCCAGGGATATTAGTTTTAAAAATTAGATTTGTTTCTAAGATATGTTTGAACATCTTAGCCCTTTACTTGGACCAGAATAAGTAGGTAGGAGCACTAATACTGACTAACTCTATTGGATGAGCCATCATCTGCTCAATTCTGCCATTATTCTCAATAGAACACTGCTCTGAGAAACAGCCTGAGTGTATTGACTGGGAACCCGTTTTTATCTCTCCAAGACCACATTGCAAGGTATTCTCCATGTGGCAGGCAGCTCTTTAGTGTGCCAATAGCAATCAGATGAGAACCAGAGAGACGTCTCCCCTCAGCAAATCTAACAGGCACAACATGTGAGTACCCTATTACTGCTGTAACACATTACCACAAACTTAATGGCTTAAAACAAAAATTTACTCTCTCACAGTCTGGGGCCAATAGTCTGAAAGGAATTTTATGAGGCAAAAATCAAGGTATTATCAGGCTTAGATCTGTCTGGAGGTTCCAGGAGAGAATCTGTACCTCGACTCTCCCAGCTTCCAGTGGCTGCCAGCATTCCTTGGCTTGTGGCTGTCTCACTGTAAGCTCTGCTACCACCAGACTACTGATGTCTCCTCTTCTGTGGTCAAATGCCTCTCTACCTCCCTATTATAAATAGATGTGATAACTTTTAAGGCCCACTCAGACAATCCAGAATAATCTCCCCATCTCAAGGTATTTAATGTAATCATCTCTTCAAAATATTGCCATGTAAAATAACATGGTTAGGATGTAGATATTTTGGGGGCTCATTATTCAGCCTGTTGCCATTAGGTTTCAGATATGTGGGTAAATACAGTGTCAGCAACTCCTGGGAAGCAGCCAGAACTTCAGGAGGTTGCCTATCTGCCATCTGGAAGAGCACTTTCAGGCACCTACTCTGGCTCCCTCTCATCTCACAGAGCTGGAACCTTTATAACCCTCAGAGTTACAACATGAAGGTGACAATATTGCAACCTGACTCCAAGAAGTGGAAACAGGAAGGACCCTCCTCCCCCAATCACTTGCTCATACTCACCATGTTGCGCTTTTAGTTTGTACTGGACCACGCATGGGTGAGAGAGGAGAAAAAGTTACCAGCCTACTTTACAAATCAGAACACATTCCCAAAGTAAAAAGAATTGACTCAGAATTCATCCCACTGCTTGTCTTCTGACGTGGATCCTAGTTTACCAGCAGTGTCAGGAAGGGAGGAAGGGAGAAAATCTATTTTACACATTTTCAGTAGATGCTGAGAGATGCCTCTTTCTGTGTTCATGAAAGAGACGGTTTAAGACAGACAGTCTGACTCTGTGGTCAAACCAGGCATTTAATTATGGGGTTCTGTATCTTTTTATGTTCGCCTGGGAGAAGAATTCTTTGTAAGTCAATGACATTAGCCATATGAAAAAATTAATGATTCTTTGAACTGAATTCCCACAAAGTAAAACAGAGTCGAGGCCAAGCACATTTTCTGAAATTCTGACTTCATTTTATGACTTTACCGCATGTTGAAAACTTCAACTGGCATTCAGATGGTCCATTCTTCTACCCCACTGTCTGAAAACCACAGGTCAACATGATAGATAAACTATCTGAGTCTCCTAGGAGGCAGATCTCTAACTCCCAACATTTCACAGTCCACACGTCATTGCCCCCACTCCCTCTGGCTCTGGAATGCATTGAAATACTTCACCCCAGAAGATCATTCTGCCAAACGTTATAGATTACCTTGGACATTGGCGGCCATTGTTACCTCTTCCTCCCTTACTCTGTCTAACCTAGACTCCCTGCAAGCACTTTTCTTTCCTCAACATATTCTCCTCTTCTTCTCCTTCTGCCCCAGAAAACTAGACCTTGTTTTAACCTCTCTATCTTCTATTCTAGATCCTTCTTCCTCAGTAAAAATTTCTGGGCCTGGGATATTTATTTGTACAATCAAATAGCCTTACTTGGTGCTAGAATCCCACCCTGTGGGATCTCAGAATTGATTTTTTTTTTATCAGCAGCTTTTGAATATACAAATATTTGGATAAAGTTAGAATAGAAATAGCCCAATTGAAGCATAATCCCTTTGAGATGTTGACAACTAAAAAATAGATATTTTTGGTTGAAGAGGAGCAATGAATTTAGTAAGACCAGCTTTAGCTAGAGGCAGAAAAACAATTCTGCAATTTATACTGCATAGAAGGACATCAGGAGGAGAGCAAATTTGAGGAACAAAATCCACTCCTGAAACCTTGAGCATGAAATCTCTTCAGAATGGTCCCAGCAGTCTGAAAGGCAAACGGCATGGTTATTTTTTTAAGTCTATAAATGTGCTTCACCTGCCAACAGAGCTGTTAAAATTTAATAGGCTCATACTGATGCTCAAGGGTTTTCAGACACCTATTACAAGGGCTGTTTTCAAAAATGACTTTTCCCCACCCAAAAGCAAGGGAAATCAGCTCATAAGAGAAACAGGAAATTAACTGCATGGATTTGACTTCAGTGACGTAGACGAGGCAGTTCTGAGTTGTTGCTGTCGTCATTTATTGGAACTCGAGCTCCCAAGATCTGCTGGCTCTGCACAAAGAAAAACCTTGTTTGGGCCTCCATACAGCACCATTAAGTGGAGACCTGGATCAGGAGGGACACCAGTGGAGGCCCATGGCCCAACCCCCCATATAGAGTCACACTTGGCACATGCAGTCACCCGGTCCTCAACTTCACTCATACTGTGGCCTTGAGGCCAACAACTAAGGTTCACAACAACCTTGTGGGTTGGTACTATTATTATTCCTATTTCAGACGAGGAAGTTGAGGCTTAGAGAATTCCAATCACCTGCCCAGTCACAGGTACTTAATGGCAGAGTTGGGGTTTGAGCCCAGGGCTGTCTGCCTGAGAAACATGGCCACCAAACAATATATCCTCTCAAATTTCTAAGGATAGTTTGGCTGCATGATTGCTGCAGTACCTGCCAGCTGTTTCTCTCTAGTTCTTATAATTTGTTAAGAAATTGCTCATTAACTGGCATTGTTTAGTTACAATTTTCCCTTCCAGAATTTGTCTCTTCTGTGCCATTTCTACACGATGAAACTCTCAAGTTCGCTCTCTCTCTCTCTCTCCATCTGTCTCTCTCTTTATCTTCATCTAGACTACCCTCAGACCTTCAGACCCTGGGTGAGGCATTAATGTTTAGCCCAATGTTTAGAGGATGGAATAGAACCAAGACCCTGGTGACTTTGACTTTGCCTTCTCATCTGATTTCTTTGCATCCCATACCTCTTTCAGCCTCCCAATAACTCCCTGAAGTAGGGCGATGATTATCAAATTTGACAGATGAGCAAGCTGCAGTCATTTATCCAAAGGCCACAAGACTAGTTAATGATAGAGACAGGATTTGAATCCTGCTCAGTGTGATTTCACTTCTATGTTCGCTTGCCTCCGCTGCTCTGCCTTTCTGGCTCCCAGAAGAAGAGGGGTAGGCATGCACCCTCTGTGACCCAGTGGCCTGCACATGACCTTGATGCAGTGGGCTTGTACCTAGGCATCTCCTGGCCAGCTGCTGGGTGCCCAGGTGTTAGCTCACCTGGCAACCTTCCTGGGGAAGTTCCAGAACATATTGGCAACCTCTGCCCATCAGACTTGGCAGTTCAGAAACACAGCTTTCTCTGCCTGCAGTGACATACATAGCCTCACAGATAATTTACAACAGACATCCCAAGGCTGATGCATATGCTGGTGAGGGAGTCAGGGTGTTGATCAGTCGTCGGCCTGCCTGACAGACCTGACCACATCTGCCACACTCCACAGCTCAGCTGCCCCAGGACTAAGGAAGGAGCCTCATCCCATGGATGGCTGAGCTTCATACCGCAGACCAGGCAAAGTAAGATGCACAGAAGACACCTGAGTGGCAAGCCCTGTAGTCTTTCCTCTCCAGCTCAAAAACCCAGAGCATGTTACCCTAGATCACAGGTCATAAGGGCTGCGTGTTCAAGTCTCAGGATCATGAAGCCCAGCACTGTTCACATTGGCCTTATGTCCAAGTGGACATAATAAGATTAGCTGACAAATGGGAAAAATAGCATTGGTCAAACTACTTGGGATTTATATCTCATTACAAGGCCAACTACTCTTAGTGTATTCAATAAATAAATATTTTAATGGATTTTATGATTATTTTCTTTATAATGCAATTCCAGATAATTGACTTTTTGTGATAAGAGCTTTCATTTATTATCAGGGTCAGCACATTTTTTTCTATAAGAGCCAGTTTGAAAACAGTTTAGACTTTGTGGTCACAATCCCTGTAGCATATTCCACTTTGTTTTGGGGTTGTTTTTTATGACCCTTTTAAAATGTAAAAACCATTCTTAGCTCACAGGCTGTTCAAAAACAGGCTGCAGGCCAAACTATGCAAGCCATAGTTTTCCATCTCCTAAATTCAAACACATAAAACATATTACAACCATTTTCATTACAGCTTCATTTTTTTTTTTTTACTGGTTGCCTCAAAAAATAAATACACGCGCGTGCGCGCGCGCACACACATACACACATACACACACACACACACACACACACACACACACACACACACATATAGCTGGGATTGAGGTCCATCAGACCCCAGCCAGATTTCATGTAGAAAGGCCTATGGTCTATTCCTGGTCCATGCTTCCTGCCACTCCATGGAAATGTGGAATAATCCGTAGGAGGGAGATTTAAGAATAAGTGTGACAAACATTACACTATGAGCTTTTTATTCCTTTGGGTGAACCTTTGGAAATCATCCATCTTTCCACTTAGTTTTCCCCCATCTGTACAATGGGTTTAATAACATTGGCACAGATCCTGGGCAGTAACCAATAGATGACCTGAACATTCTGCTCAGAATCTTAGTTTGTAGGTCATTTTTTATCCTCTGGCTTTTCAGTGAAAGCATTTACTACTTCCTTTGGTGACCGTAGGAAATTGTTGATGGGAAGGTGAGTAATCCTGAGTCAGCAAAATACTTCAGAGTCTAAAGGTAGCAGGGGCTCTGCCACTCCCACCCCTGGAGTGCTCTGCGCATTGTGCAGAGATCTGGAGTGACTCCAGGTGACCCTTGACCACACCAGGCTCCCCTCTGCACTGACCCCTCTTCTCTAAACAGACCAAAAGCATTGAAACCAACCTCATCACCCAGATGGTTGGGAATCACAGAGCGCCTGGCCCAGGCAGCCACAGCAATTCTATCCTCCAAGGTGGAGACAGAACAGTGATGCGTCCTCAGGCAGGCAGCGAGCATCTTGCAGGGCAGTGGTGCCTGACCTGAGAGCTGGCAGGGCTGGGTCCAAGTCCCTGCTCCATCTCTCATCACCATGTCATTTTAGGAAATGTCTCAATCCCTCTCAGCCTCTTTTAAGAAAATTAGGGCTTTGAATTAAATGATCTCTAAGAAACTTCTGTCTCTAACTTTCTAAGTCCCACTAAAGAAACCCACCCATCCCATCCCCAGTGGATGCCTTTAATTCCCATTTCCCAGAAAGAATAAAGGGCAGGAAAGTTGAAATTACCCACATCCTCTGCTCTTCCTCCCTCCAAATTTGACCTCTCTCATGATTATTCCCTAATTTCATAGAAAGGAAGTGAAGCGTCTTTTCCTCTGTGGCTAAATGTTCCCTTCTGCCTCAATTCCATTCTTTCCCTCCGTTCCCAGCATCAGTTACTTCCTCTAGCCCGCGTCTCCACTCTCCCCCTCTATCTGTCCCCTTTTCTTCATGTGGAAATTCATCCCAGGTGCCCATTTTTTGTTGTTGTTTGTTTTTTTAATCCTCACCAGTGGATATTGTTTCCATTGCTTTGCAGAGAGAGTGAAAGGGGGAAAGAAAGGAAGGGTGGAGGGGGAGAGAGAGAGAAACATCAATGTAGGGAGATACACATTGACTGGTTGCCTCCACATGTGCCCTCACCAGGAGACAGCGAGTGAGCCCAAAACCCACGTACCTGCCCTTGACTAAAATTGAACCCATGACCCTTCAGTGCACCAGATGATGCTCTAACCACTGAGCCCAATGGCCAGGGCCAGTCACCCCTTTCTTAAACCACCATCACAAAACACTCTCACTGACCCTGCCTCTCCCTCAAGATGACAGGTCAAGAGCTGCCTCTAATAGATCTGGCGAGTGGTCCTGGGGTGCTGTGCCCAGGGGAAGTCCTCTGCCATGGCATAGAGCCCTTTGAGGAAAAGTGCCTGAAAAGTGTTTCTCAACCCAACTCAAGCAGCCCATGCTGGGAGCCAGGGCCCCATGAACCCAGTGTTCCTCAAGTCCGTATCTCAGAACCTACCACAGTGCTTGAAGGCATGTAGTAGACTTCCTGTCGTGTGTTCTGAGTTATGGGAAAACAACAACACCAAGGAATAATCCTTTTTAGAAAGCCACACCCTACCTCTGCTTGTAGAAGGTGGCCCCTGCCCAAAACTACTGCTCTGTTCCCTGCAGTGAACTGGGCTCCTTAGTTTTCATCTGTTGGGGATCCTTACTGCCAGCCTAGGATTCAGGGTGTGATAGAAAGAAAGGCTTAAATGGTCCTTTTTTATCTGGCCATGGTTTCCTCTTTCTCCTCCCGCTTAAAAAAATAATAAGTGGGGGAGGGGTGATGAAAAAGCTGAGATTTTAAACATCCCCAGAGGTCAAACAAATTGCATTTTTTGTTACCAAGAGGAGGAGGGGGAGGGGAGGGGCAGATGGTAAATCGGCTGCGGAGACCCTTCCGGTGATGTCTTTCTCTGGGCCCCCAGCTGGCAAAACTGATGGAGCGCGTGAGGCAGCCCCTCTGGTGGGCAGATCCAATCGCAAATAGAGAAACAAGGCATGCCAGCAGGAGCCTCACCAGCTGGGAAATTATTTCCTAATAAAACTACAAAGGGAAGAACGATAACTGGGCACTGCTGACAAGTATTGTTGTCTTGTATCAAAATCTCTTTATAAACCTGTTTGAAGAACAGAGCTGGCTTCCCTTTGATGTCCCAGTTCAAAGCCTGTGACATGCCGGGTTCCCAGCCATAGTGGGGGATGGCGGGGGAAGGGAAGTCGGGAGGCCTTTAGCAAACTCTCAGTGCAAATAAATACCTCGGTACTCCAGGACAATTTTTTGGTTAGATTTCCTTTGAGCTCCCACTTAATAATAGTAACCATCCCAGTCAAGCGCCCCCTTGGTTCCAGGCACTTTCTGCAGACTATCTCATTTAACACTGGCAAGTCTGGGCTGTAGATATTGTCAACTGAGCAGTGAGGAAAGGGGTCCAATCGCCACCTCTCAGTCTGACTCCAAACCAGGTTCAGCCTCCATCCCACAGAAGTCCAGCCCGTCATCACTGTACACAGGCTGAGTCACCACATGGACCCGATGGCCAGTTCTCTTGGACTTAGCAGCACCAAGCTGCAGAAGCAGGGGCTGGGGTGGAAAGAAAAATCAATAGCACGCGTCTGCCTCCCAGCAATCGCTCCATTCACATGTGCAAGCCTTCAACACAGGCCTTGTAGATCCTGAGAAAGGGATCCTGCTATCAAAGTAGGGAGTATTTTGCCACAATCTTTCCACTCCCAGGTGGAAATCAGGCCATCCAGGGCACAACCAGCACCCATCTTAGAGGAGAGGAAAACCTACTTATGGATTGAACTGTGTCCCTCAAACGAGAGGGAAATTCTACCCCAGAACCTATGAATGCAGCCTTATTTGGCGGTAGGATCTTTGCAGATGATCGAAAGGTCAGTAGGGTGGGTCCTTAACCAATAGGACAGCTGTTCTTGACATTTAGACACAGAGACAGACACACAGAGGGGAAGGTAAAGTGAAGACACAGGGAGAAGGTCATGGACAAGCCAAGGAATGCCTAAGGCCACCGGAAGCAAGAGAGAGGCCTGGGACAGACTCCCTCACAGCCCTCGGGAGGAACCAGCCCTGCCAACTCCTTGGTCTGGGACTTCCAGGCTCCTGAACTGTGAGAAATAAATTAGTGTTGCTTGAGCCACAGAGATTATGGGACTTTGTTACAGCAGCCCTAAAAAATGAATTCACCTACTAGCCCTGGAAATACCTGCAAGGTGCAGGAAAAGGCAAAACTTGAGAGGCTGGAGAATGAAGAGCATATCCCTGCATGAGCAGGTGCTATTTCTAGCAGGAGGGGAAACCGAGGTGAGGGCCACCAGCCACACCCAGAGTGTGAGTCAGGAGAAGTTAGACTCCCCACCTGGGATCACCTCCTTGCCAGCTCCCAGTCATCCCTGAGTCTCATTCAGTGCTTACCTCTGAGGTCTCTTTATCTGGTTGCCCCCCTCTTCACCTGCCCCTCACCTCTATCTCCTTTAATATGGATGCACTACCTTCGCCCCAATGCCTCTCTCCAAAGGCAAGTTTGTTTGTTCTCAAAACAGTGGTTTTTCAAGTGTGGGCCTGGGACCATCAGCATCAGGGTCACCTGGGAAGTTGTTAGAAATGAAATGCCTGGGCCCACCTTGAGCCCTTCTGAATCTGAAACTTTGGGAGTGAGACCAGCTGATGTTTGAGAATCACTGTTTAGCAAAAAGTGACCTGTAGCTGAGTGTGGGTTTTCCTAAGGTCACAGTCACAGTCAGGAGCCAATTGTTTGTGGAGACACAGGTATGTCCTCATAACCGGAACATTCCAATGGTTCATTCAGCTGAGGTTTCAGGAGATTAATGAATGGCCATGGGGGTGTCAGGGCACAATGATGACATTTCCTTTGACAGAGAGGCCATTTCCTTCCCACCCTCCTCTGGTTAAAACATCTCCCTGAGAATATTCCAGGCTGGATAAAAAGCTCAGACCTCCTGATTTTACAGTGCAAGGTTGTGGGCCTTCTGACCCTTCTACTGCCAACACTTAGTTTTGGAATTAGCTTGGGATCTCTCACATGGTGTGTATGAGACAGATAAGGTGAGTCCTCTTGTCTCAAGCAGGTAAAAGGAGTGTTCATGGTTTGTTCTTCTATTTTCTTGGTGTAAATTGGTGAGAAACTGTCGAATTCCGTGCTCCCTCCCATGCCTGCAACTCTGATAGTGCTTCCCGGGGTTGCTGTTCTGTTCTCTCTCTTCCACGTGGGCAGGAAGGGGGATCTGTTGGCAGAACGTCAGGACCATTTGTTTCCTTGGCACATGAGCAAAGGTTGGGAAATACTCCGCAGTTCCTTTTCCTCATCATCCAAGCCTGAGGGATGGGGGTGGGGGGAATAGTTCGAAAGCAACTGTCCACACACATCTTTTCTCCCGGGTGTATGCGGCGAAGACCTCACACCGATCCTAAAGGTGTTCCCAGCTCTGGTCTCCCCTGTACTCCATTTGCACAGCATGTCCCTTGCTCTCTCTTCGCCTTTCCCTTACTGCCACCAGACACGTGACAAATATAAATGGGGCTTGTTTATTGTTTATTGTGAAGCCCTCAATGAGCTAGTGAGATGGTCTGCTCACAGCCAATTTCCCCAAACCTGACACACAGGGCATAGGCACACCATTGTCCCACAGAGTCCCTGCTGTCTGTCCCTAACAGTCCCTGCCCAGCCCAGTCTGGGAAAGCAGCCCCAACCACCGTAGCTTTAATCTCTGAAACAGACAGCGCCATGGAGAACTGCTGGTGTGAGGAGTGCTCCTCGGGCAGGCCCAGGACATTAGCATGCTGCCTGGTACAGTAGCCAGTCGTCCGCTGATTACAGATGCCACTCTCACACTCAGAAAAATGTCACCTCACACCATTCCCGCGAACCTGCTGCCCCGGGGAGCAGAGGCCACAGCTTTGGGGCTGACGGGAGGTGGCAAGGAGGAGGCAGGGCGTTGAGACGGGCATCTGTCGTCCCCAGCAGGTCTCCCCCTTGGCAGAGAATCCCGGAATCTGCTCCACTTCGTGCCATGCAAATGAGGTGCCGAGGAGGTCACCGTGTTCTGCCGGATTATTATCTCTGACATTTTATTCATAATAATTATAGAGCCTTTCCACCTTCAAAGTGCTTTGCAAACAATAATTAATTAATTAACACTCCTAACACCCTGGCGAGGTAGCTTAGTATTATTAATTTATCTCTACGGTATATTATTACCCACCATTCCTGACCTCCTCACAGAAACCGCCGTTGAGCTTCGCGGCTGTGTTTCTAGTCCTTTCTGGGCCAATCTTGCCAGTTTCCTACTTTAATTTTCGACTCTGCTCAGCAATGTTATGCCTGAAGGTTTGACAGCCGCACATATCACCCTTTAGATTTTAAACCCGGTTTGATACAAACAGCGCCCCAGTTGTCTTTACATTGGAGTTACAGCCATGATTTTGTTTGTTTCTCTCCAGTCCCAGGACTCCCACACCCAACACCTTTCATTAACTCACACCCTC
>NW_006295180.1:1484485-1488091 GCF_000327345.1 Myotis davidii | reverse complement strand
TCCTGCTGTATTTCTCCCATCTCCAACGAGTACAAACATATCTCTAATCCCTGTTTTTCATCTTGTCTTTGGTTCTGTGCTTCCTTTCCATCTCTACAATCTTATCTACTACTTGGCTTACCATTCATTCTCCTAGTTATTTGGATTTTAATTATGTAAATTAGACTTCTCCGAGGGGTGCTTAAAAGAAGGCTACCATTTAACTCCTCTCTCCCTGATGGAACTCCTCATATTTTTAATCTCATTTTCTTCTCTGTACCTTTTGCCAATTCTCTGTCTAATCCTGTCACCCCACACCCCATCTCTTTATTCATTCACTCAGTCCATGCCAGCCATTGAGTGCCTACACAGCGCCGGACTCTGTGTGAGTGTGGGGGCAGCAGAGAGGTCAGAGATAAATTAGGGCTCAGGCTCCAGCCTCAAAGAGGATGAGATAAGCATCTGAGAAGCTCTGTGGGAATTCAGAGGTGGTGATTAATCGTATTGCTGCCTAGAAGTAGGAAGAGGGGAGAGGGAGTCACAGAAATCTTCACAAAAGTGAGGACACTTGAAAGATGAGGGGGTTGTTTTTGCCAGGCAGAAAAATAAAAGGAAAGGGGGTGCCAGGCATCTGGAACAGCATGAACAAGGGAAGGTAGGCATGGGTTTGGAACACTCAGCCTCTGAGTCATATGGCTTGGATCACTCAGCCCCAGATTTCACCTTGAGCCATCTGTAGGCAAGTACCTCCATTGCTACCCATTGAAAGAAGCTGGGAGGGGAAAAGAGGGGAGGAGAAGAGAGAGGAGGGGGTGGGAAGGGGAAGGGAGGGGAGGGGAAGGGGAGGGGAAGAGATGAATACCACTAGCATGGATGGGGCTTTGATTTTATCTAATATTTTATAGGAAGAGAGAACATGAATGATTAACAGCACAGAGCAGGCAGCATTCCTCTCCAAAAATCTCCCCTCAACATTGTTGTCCTCCCTCTCTAAAGTTCCTTGGAAATGAACCCAGCTCATTTTTGCCCTGGATCACAGCCTGCCCCGAGCCCTGAAAACTTCCTCAAGCCCAGGCTATCACACACTCCCTTTCACAACTGGAGCTGGTTTACTTTATCACTCTTTCTCTTCTCTTACACCCTCTCATGCTCTTGCCTCAATTGTCTTCTGGGGTACAGATGCCCCACAACCAAAGAGGAGCTTTGGGCATTAGGATCTTAGCAGATTGGGAGGAATAATTATAAATTCAAATAATGTCTTCCTATGACAAGTAATTTTTTGTTCCTGTTTATTTGTGGGATTACAAATAGTCTGGCGTGGTATAGAGTGTGTCTAAAATTGTGTGTGTGTGTGTGTGTGTGTATGTTGAAAAGGATAGTGGACCTCAAACATTATGCTAACAAATTTGGTTGGTTTCTACAGGTGAAAAGGATTGTATTAGTGTCCTAGAGCTGCTGTAATAAGGTACCACAAACTGGGTAGCTTAAAACAACAGAAATGTATTGTCTTATAGGTTCTAGAATCAAGGTGTCAGCAGGGTTGTGTCCCGCAGGCTGTGAGGGAAAATCCTTTCCATACCTTCCTCCTAGCTTCTGGTGATGCTAGCAATTCTTGGCCTTCCTTGGCTTGTAGATGCATCATCCAATCTCTGCCTCCACCTTGGCATTTTCCCTGGGTCTCTGTGTCTTCATGTGGCCACGTGTTCATAAGGACACCAGTCATATTGCGCACGCCAATATAACTTCTTAACTGATTACGTCTGTAATACCCTATTTCCAAATAAGGGCACACCCAGAGGTTCTAGGGGTTAGGACAAGTCAGGGAGACACAATTCAACTCGTTCAAGATTAATGGCAGATTTTTAAGTGTCAGGTAGTCACCTGACTAGATCCACACTTAGTCAGAAAGACAACCAGAACAGCAGCAATGTGGGAGACGGATGAGAGGTCAGAGAGCCTGGAGATAGACAACCACTGGGACTGCAGAATAGTCGGGGCCAACTGCTCTGGTTTTCCTCATAGTGCATGTGCATGCACATGACCCCAAACCCAACCTCATTTCCTCCTTCCCACCTCTCATATGGCAAGTTCCAACACAATTCTAAATGCTATGATAGTCACAGCAGCCGTTAACATTTATTATGTGCTAACCCTTTACTAGGCACTGGGCTAAGCACCCTATGAATAGCACCTCATTTAATTCCCATAATTAGTTGTTGAAGCAGATGTTTAGTTAACACTTATATAGTACCTACTCCATGCTAGGCACTGTTCTAGGGTGTTTTGCAAATATTAGCTCATTTAATTCTCAAAACAACCCAGTGAGGTGATGCTATTAATGTTCCCATTAATAAGACTATATAATTTGTCCAGTAGTGTCATAGCTGAGCTTTCAACCCAGTCAATGGGACTCTTGAGTCTGCCCCACCCCAAGGAGGCACTATTCTGCCTCCATAAACAGCAATAGATGGCCCCAGCAAGCCAGAAACCATTCACTGATGGGAATGAGATTCAGTGCAATTTAATTACAATAGAGGGAGACTTTTGTAGATTTGGGAGCATAGAGATGAGTCTCTGCACATAAAAGAAGTGGAGGAAGGGAGCAGGGAGGAATAGCAAAGCTTGGGGAAAAGTCTATCTGTGATGCTTGCTCTTTCCTTCCATTAAGGTTATGAGATCAGAGCAGAGACTCTCAAAATGACAAAAAATGGCCAAGCACATAGGAGATGATGTGCACAGATGGCTGAGCTGCTAATGGAATGTGGAAATAGGGGAGTGATGTCAACCGCCATGCTCCTAGGCAGCTGGAAAGACAAGCAAATGCTGGCCCTCTTCCTCAGCCCCCGTGGAATGGGTGAAGCAGGGACCAAGGCAAGGCTCTGCCTCTGGGCTCAACTCCATCCTCCAACCGCCAGGGTGGTCTTTCTAGAACACCAATCTGATTATGTCACCCTCCTGACAAAAATGCTCAACGACTCCCATCACCTACCAGATAAAATCTAAACTAGGCCAATCTTCTCCCCCTTCTCCCACCATCCAGCCACACTGTCGCACTGTCCCCAGGCTGCTCTGCTCTCCTGAGTCCAGGACTGCGTGTGTGTCCTCCCTGGGTTCTATGGCAGTTCTATTTTTAGTTTTTTGAGAAAACTAAACTGTTTTCCATAAAGGCTGTTTCAACTTACATTTCTACCAACCCTTACACACGTTGTGTATAAGGGTTCTCTTTTCTTCACATCCTCACCAACACTTGTTATCTTTCATCTACACTAATAAAAGAGAAACATGGTAATTGGCATATGGCCGCTACCCTTCCCATTGGCTAATCAGCGAGATATGTAAATTAACTGACAGCCAAGATGGCGGCTGGTAGCCAGGCAGCTTGAAACTAACATGAGGCTTGCTTGCTTCAGTGACGGAGGAAACCAACGTTCCCCACCTGCAGCTGCAGGCCTCTGAACCTGCGGTTTAAAAAACTATGTAACAAATACCGCCGGACTTCAGCCAGCAGGATCACAACATTGTATGCAAAGGTCAGAAACCTACTTTCAGCAGCAGAGGCCTAAGAGCTGAAGCAAAGCCTCAAGCTAAAGCTGGCCCAGAATAAAAAAAAAAAAAGAAAAAAAGGAG
>NW_006295180.1:1481641-1483811 GCF_000327345.1 Myotis davidii | reverse complement strand
CGGGAGCAGGCCTAAGCCAGCAGGTCATTATCTCCCGAGGGGTCCCAGACTGCAAGAGGGAACAGGCCAGGCTGAGGGACCTCCCCTCCCCCCTGAGTGCACAAATTTTTGTGCACCAGCCTCTAGTTTATTTTATAATAGCCATCCTAGCAGGTATGAAGTGATATTTCCATTTAACCACTTTTAGTGTACAGTTCAACAACATTAAATACATTCACGTTGTTCTGCAATTCACTTTGTTCTCCAGAACTCTTCATCTTGCAAAGCAGAAATTCTGACCATTAAATAGCAACTCCCAATAACTCCTCCTCCCAGACCTTGACAACCGCCATTTTACCTTCAGTCTCTATGAATTTGATTAATCTAGGTATCTCCAACCCCCCCTTTTATTTATGTATAGTTGTGTCATGGGTTTAATATCAGATTCTATCACTTCAATGTGCAGAATATGTTATTTTTTTCTTTTCTTTTTTTTTAATTTTATTTTTTATTACAAAGGGTATTACATATGTGTCCATTTTTTTCCCCGCCCTAGACAGTCCCCTATTCCCCAGTGTCTTATGTCCATTGGTTATGCCCATATGCATGCATACAAGTCCTTTGGTTGATCTCTTACCCCCCTACCTCCCGCCCCCGAACCCTCCCTGCATCGGGAAGGCCAGAATATGTTATTTTTATTTTAAAGCAACTTAGTCCCACTCTGAGGTCCCATCCTGCTGGGGCAGTAGAATTCCAACACAGTCATGACCAGGCCCACCTAAAATAGGGGGCTGTGCAGTGACCAAGCCTCCTCCATCACCAAAACACTGGGAAGTCCCTCCCCCAGTGGTTAGCCCTTCCTGGTCCTCAGAGTACCCCATCTTCCCCACCCATATGGACCTCCAGGGGCAGCAGCTCCTCTGCCTTGGAGTGTCATTTGGGGAGTTTGGGCTGCAGCTGGGATCCCCTGTACATCACCAGTCTCTCTAGGTCTGCTAGACCAACACCTTCATGATCTTTTCACATTTCATTGTCTCTCTCTCTTCCTCCCTCTCCTCTTTAATCACCCTCAAATCCCTTTCTCACTCAGCTTCTTGCCACCAGAGCCATCTATTTCATGCTGCTGCCCTCAAAGGCCTCCTCTTTCTCACTTCCACCCCTGGGACCCTTAGTATCCTTTTTTCAAAGATCTTGGAGTTCTGCAAAAGCCTTTGACTTTAAGCAGCTTCTGTTTTCTGCCTTGAAAATACCCTGAGGCAAGAACAAGCAAAGAACCCATCTACCTGTTGATCTGAGGAAACAGAAAAACAGAGCAAAATACAAAACAATTGCTCAAATATCATTTGCCATGTTTATATGTGTTCATACTTTTCTCCCTACTGATCTGGACCTGTGTTTAGAAATTGGGTGTTGTCTCCTCTTGTATCTTTAACATCTCTACAACCAGAGTATCTTCTCAATAAACACTGTAAATGTAAATGAATGAATGGATGAATGACTGCATGAATTAAGGCAACTCAGGATTTTTCAGCTCCAAACTTCTCTCCCTTTAATATACACATAAGTGCACCAAAGACTCACTCTTGGGCTCAGGTAAGGGATGTATAAGTACAATTCCACCACCTACAATATTTATTATACTTTGGGTTCCTCCAACTAAAAAAGCATGTGCAATTCAAGATTTTAAATAATAGAAAAATTTGTTTTATTTCAAAATCTTAGTTTGTTGGGTGAGAGGGAGGCAGAGAAACTGTGATCTCTTCACTCTACAAGGCAGCCTAAACTCACTGCTGCCACAATATAGCTTAGAATCAGTTCTATCCTACCCGGTACTACCCCCAGGAAAGAGGTAATAAGAGGGGGAAAGAGGGGGAAAGACAGAGAGAGAGAGAGAGAGAGAGAGAGAGAGAGAGAGAGAATAAATAAAGCATTTCACATAAAAACTGGATGCAAACTCTAGATGCACAAGGGCATCAGGCTACACCTTAGTGAGTGAGGACCTGCTATTTGTTATGCCCAGTTAGGAGTCTGAGAAGCCACGGTCTTCTCGAACTTTGGCCTTATCTGGTGCTGCAGTTCTCGTAAAAAACCTCAGCTCCTGCAATGGAGCAGCTTCCACACAGGGCTCTCTCGTCCAGCCATCTGGAATGGCCAGCTCTATTAACTGACCCCTGATTCATCCTCTCTCCTA
>NW_006295180.1:1446138-1481598 GCF_000327345.1 Myotis davidii | reverse complement strand
GAAAGAGACAAAAGGCAGTCATGGGGACTTGGGGAAAGGGAGGAAACTGGCTAAATAATTAGCCTTCCAACCTTCAAAGTACTCTATAATCATTAATTAATCCACCCAACTGGGATCTGTGGGCAGATGGACGCTCACCAACCCCCCTGACACACCCATTGCGAAATGGAGCCTGGGGTTGAGCAAATGCATATAGCACTTGGAGCACCTGAGAGGAAAGAGATCAAGACTACAACACTTAGGCTTTGGGACTGGCTTTTTAGAAGCTGCTATTAATAAAAATCTTGGGATAAACCTGAGTAAGGTGGCAAAATGGGAATAGGAGGCTTTTGAGAAAAAAATAGAACCAGTGGGTGGGCTTCCACTCCAAAGGCCAGGCTTGAGTCAGGGAGGTGATGGCTCTGGGTCAGCAAGGAGACTGCCCTCACCTGAGGGTATCTGAGTCCTTGCGGAGCATATCCCAAGGAAATAGACTCCTCTTCAATTATAAGGAGCACCGTAGGGATCCTACCAGCAGCTGTAATGGCACCAGCATTTCCTTGAGCAGGACCCTGTAGACACCAGGAAAGATGTCCAGGACAGATAGGTGTATCCAAACTACAGGACTCACAGACCTGTCCCACATCTCCACCCTGGATCCCACCACAGGTGAATTTGCCTGTATGGGGACTAGTTTAAATTGCTTCATCTCATTTTTTTTAACCAGGTCTCCCATCTACCAATGTGCAGTCCCGAGGACTGCATAATATGACCAATTAAAATCACATTGCACTTGAATATTTCTTCCTCACAAGTGAACTCACACTTCCACATTCTCTATTTCTACCAATGCTTAGAAAGGAAAATGAATGGTGAAACAGAGACGTCATCAGAGAGAAAAACTACTGATATCTCAAGATTCACCAGGTGTTATGTATCCCAGCAAATTCCCAGAAATGCCCAGCCCTCAGGTATGCATACCTCTAAACTCAATTTCAATATCTTAAAGTTGTTCGGACTCAAGGATAAGGAGTCATATTAACAAAATTTACAGGAAATTGCCACTTTTCTGAGTTATGTGGGGTGGGTTTTTTTGTTTTGTTTTTTTGGTTTTTGTGTGTGTGTGTTTAATTCCTCTCAGTACCTTAGTAGACAGGGACTCTTCTCATCCTTGTTTGTCACAAGTGAAAGCCAAGCCTCCCAAGTACATGAACTTGCTCTCGTTCTGACATACTGTAAAAGGAGGGGCTGGTCTTCAAACTCTCAAACTTCTATATTCTTGCTCTGACAATTCCTCTCTCTTACCAAGAAGAGTATAAGTGTCAAGCCAAAGAGATACCCATGCCACCCTGTCCCATGTTTTCCCTCTTGCAGGCACGCTTGGTGGAGAGTCAGATTTTCAGAAGATTGCTCACTATTCATGAAGTCAAGACCAGGGCAGCTCTGTGATCGAGAATTTCAAGGCTTCCCTTGGTGGCTGCAGCCCTCTCCTTGGTTGGGCATAGCTTCCAGGTCACTCCCAACAGAGCACCGCCCTGTCCAGGCTAGTGTGGGGTGGGGTGGGGTGGGGTGGGGTGGGTGTCCTGTCCAGGCTGCTCTGTGATTCTCCGTTTTCTATTTCCCATTGCTTCTGAGGAAGGCTTTGCCAACATAGCCATGTTGCTGTTCTCTCTTTGAGGAATCTTTGCAAATTTATATTCTAACAATAAATGAGGGAGATATTGTATGATTCTTCTAATTCTCGATTTCCAAGTTCTATGAAGTTCCTAGAATGGGCAAATTTATAAAGACAGAAAATAAAATGGTAGCCAACTGGCACTGGGAGAAGGGAAAATTTGTGTTTAGTGGGCACAGAGTTTATGTGGAAGATGATGAAAAAGCTTAGGGAATAGTAGTGGTGGTGGTTACACAATGCTGTGAATGCATTTAGTGCCACTGAATTGTATACTTGTGAATGGTTAAAATGATAACTATTATGTTGTGTATATATTGCCACAATATAAATACATAAAACTCTGATATATGGTACAACATGGATTACTCTTGAAAATATTTTGTGAAGTGAAATAAGAAAAAGACAAATACTGTATGATTCCACTCATATGAGGAACCTAGAGTAGTCAAATTCACAAAGACAGAAGGTTAGTATTAGTGGTTGCCAAGGGCTGGGAGAAAGGGGGAATAGGAAGAAGGGCACGAAGTTTCCATTTGAGATGATGAAAAAGTTCAGGGGATGGATGGTGGTGATGGTTGCACAACAGTGTGAATGTATTTAATGCCACTGAACTGTCCACTTAAAATAGTTAAAATTATCAATTTTATGTTATGTACCAGAGTCCTGGTGCATGAATTTGAGCACTGGTGGGGCCCAGCTGGCCCGCCCCAGATAGGGCCAGTGGGTGGAGGGGAGAAGGGCTGCAGAAGGTTGGCCAGCTGGCCTCGCCCTTGATCTGGAGGGAGGGGGGAGGCTTTTGGTGGTGGGACTGACCAGGGGGAGGGGCCATAAGAGGTTGGCCAGCTGACCCATCCCCCAATCGGGCCAGTTGGCTGGCCATAGTGCATGTCACAGTGACAGGTCATTCTGGTTGTTCCAGTCACTTGGCTTTTATATATATAGATAGATATTTTATCACAATAGAATTTTTTCCTTAAATGAGAAGGAAGCTGCTTCTCATTTAAGTTTCTCCCAACTTGAGTTCCGGTGCTAAAATAGGTAATTCCCCTCCACTTGCCTCCAACCTCTGGTAAGGGCTTCCATGCTCCTGAGAGGGTGACAGACATGACCAGGCAGGACACAGAGCAGCTAAGAGGGGTGGGACTCTCACAGAGCTGCTGCAGCCCCCAGTGTCTCTACAGGATTGGCTGTGTGTGGTGTCCTTCTTCCCAGGGCCACCAGCTTCTGTTTGCCTGGCTCAGCCATCCAGGAGGCTGTCAGGGTACTGCTCCTAGCTACTTTGTGGCTCTGAAAATATCTGCAATCTCATTTCTGTTACCACTATCCTGCTTTCAGAAAACTCAATATTCCCAACTCTCCTCTTACAAACAGATAAATCATGATTGCACTTCCTCAGAGTTCTTTCCAAAATAAAATTTTAAAAAATGAGCATATCTTCTATTTTAGATATAGCAACACATTTTTTAAACACTCATACTCCATTTCTCAAGACCATGCACTCATGCACTTTTCATAAAGGAAGATACACTGACAATTCTCCCAGGGCTCCAAGGATGGTAGTTACCACCTCCTCTTTCAGCCCACAAAAGACAGCAGCCACCTTCACAGCCCTCCCACAGCCAGGCAGCAACCTGACAAGGACCCGCCTTTAACCTGTGGTCTCCGACCTCCTCAGAGACAACTGGAGCCACCCACCTTCCCTTCTGGGACAGCCCGCGAAGCCCTGGTGAGAAAGTCACCCCCACAACCCAGGATCTGGAGGTCTTCTGGCAGATGAAGAAGGACTGTAGCAGGTGCCCATATGCCTTTTGAGTGACACAAGCCACCAGCATTGCCAAACCAGCTCTAAAAGTTGTCTGTTGGTACTAGGCCTTGTGGAAACCCCCCGAGCTAACAGGGAGGAGGCCTCAACCTCAAATACCTGCCCAGGACAGTGTGTTCAAACTGGGCCTAATCAATGCTTTCTGACAACGCCTTGGCCCTGGGCTCCCTCCCTCTCAGGTCTCCCACAGCCGTCTAGAGCTTCAGAGAGCACTGGTTTTATGACTGGAGCTGTCAGCTGGAGAGACACATTTTAAAATTCATGGCCTTTCCCATCAGGGTTCAGAAAAGGATCAGACTTGAAGATGAAAGGTTGAGCTGATTCTTTCACTGGTCCTGCCAGCCCCTCCCATCTGCCATCTCCACCTCTTCCTCCCAGGGTTTCCTGGCCCCTGGTCCTCCAGGATCTTTTGCGTTTATCCCAGTTTTAATCCCCACCCCCAGTCATAAACCAAAGCAAAATGAAAATTCTCCTCTTTCCAAACGGAACGCTTGTTCGTTCAGCTGGCAAGGCACGCCTGACTCTCAAAGGTATCTCCCTTAGTCAAGTAGGGGAGGGCCACCGAAGGTGCAGCTGGGCAAAAGAGATAGAGCTGAGGATGACTGAAAGGGAGTCAGGCGGGAGGAGCTGCAGCGTTTTCATCCCCCCCCCCCCCCCCCCCCCCTGAAAAGGCATTTGCTGCGGGACCATCCACCTGAGGCTGGGGAGGTGGGGCGTTACACCAGCACAGCAGACAGGCTGGCAGGAACTCGGCGCTGCAGGCCTGCCAAGGAAAATTAAAGAGCAATGTGTTTGCTTCTTGCCACAACTATAAACAACAACAGAGATTCTCTCGGTGGAATTCTCGCCTTGCGATTTCAGTCAGCTGTCCTCAGCCGCCCCTTCTTTGCAGCAGTTTCCCTCTTGGGCCTTTATGGAGGGCATCCAGTATCCTAATTTATCCTGGGTATCAGGAAAGATCAATCTCCTCCCAGACACGGTGGCCACACAGGAGGCACACGGACTCTTTCACAGCCACAAGGAGGAGTAAATGGAAGCGAAGCAAAAACTGCTGACTGCAGGAGCCTTGCCCACTGACGGAAATGATCTGCCTAAGCCAAAGGAGAGAGAGCATGTCCATTTCTGGGAGGTAATGATAGGCAATGTTGCACGGGGACCGGGACCAAGGCAGGTCTGCTGGACTAGTCTGGAAATGGGTCCTTGTGCAATTACAGAAAAGCATTTTGGAAACTCATGTGTGTAGGAGAATTGGAGCTATAGTGGCAAGATTCATGACAGGGACGTGCAGGGCATAGATGCCCCTGGAGAGGTGCCGTGCTGCCTCATCCTCGACCAGGTGGCTCAGCTTCATCTTGCTGCAGAAGCCCAGCCTCCCAGGGCCGCAGGCCCACACTTGTCCTCACCAAGCCCAGGAGGAGGGCCCGGACCCTGACCTGCTGAGCCATTAGCCTGGCATCCGAGGCTCTAGTAGCCCAGCATAGTCTCTATTCCTGGCCAGCTGCTTTTAGCACTAAGCTTTGGCCCTCATGGCTGCCACACCCAGACCCATTTGACTGCTATGCAGAGAGAGCACAAACCCCTCATTTTTGATGTGTCCTTTTGGGTTTGAGAAAGGGTAAAACTTTCTTTCAAATTAACCAATCTTCTTCCTAATTTTTCGAGGGCCTGTGCTGGGCCCTCCCCCTATCCAATCCCTTTCCTGAATCTTCCAGGGTTTCTGCCCTTATCCTATGTGATCTTTTCCCCAGATTTTCCCAGGCTAGACCCCCTCCCCCTCATTTTGGCTTCTACTACACATGTCTCATAGTTTTGCCTTGTCATCTGGTTCCTACCGCTCATGCTTAGTAGAAGGACCTCCCCCTGTGCCATTTGTTTGTTTGTTTTAAACGTATTTTTATTGATTTCAGAGAGGAAGGGAGAGAGTTAGAAACATCAGTGATGAAAGAGAATCATTGATCATCTGCCTCCTGCATGCCCTCTACTGGGGATCAAGCCTGCAACCCAGGCATGTGCCCTGACCGGGAATGGAACTGTGACCTTCTGGTTCATAGGTTGATGCTCAACGGCTGAGCCACACGGGCCTGGCTCCCTGGGCCATTTTGGCTTCTACTGCATGCACCCAGCAAAGGAATTCTCCCCTTACTGTTTTATCCCTCCCCGCAGTAATTTGGGGGAACGGACCAATTGTTCCCAGGGGAGATTGGAAAGCCGGTCTTTCCTGCCTGCTCAGGGATTAGTGTCTGTTTGGTGGAGGATGCAGTTGTCCCTTGGGGTGTCTGTGAAGCTGTAGCTTCCTAGTTAATCCAGCTTAATTAGATGGCTGGCTCCCTACTCTTTCATTAATATCTAACTACCTGCCTACTGTAACAGTAACACTTAGCCAAAACTTACCCGTGCTGGGCAAGTTCTAAGGTATATGGAGCTCATTTAACTCATCCCATCAATTTTATCAGGTAAAATCTTGTTAGCCCCCTGTGTCAACTCAGCTAGGCCCCAGTAGCCAGATATTTGGTCAGACATGAGTCTAGATATTGTTGCAAAAGTACTTTTTAGATGAGATTAACATTTAAATCAACAGAATTTGAGTAAAACAGATTACCTTTTATAATATGGGTGGGCTTCATCCAATCAAATGAAGGTCTTAAGAGAAAAAAGACTGAAGTTTTCCAAGCAAAAGGAAATTCTGCCTCCAGACAGCCTTAGGACTCAACCTGCAACATCACCCCTTCCCTGGGTCTCTAGCCTGCTGGCCTGCCCTGGAGATTTCAGGCTTGTCAGCCTCCAGAAACACTTAAGCCAGTTCTTTAAAACAATAAAAAAAAAATCTCTCTCTCTCTCTCTCTCTCTCTCTCTCTCTCTCTCTCTCTCTCTCTCTCACACACACACACACACACACACACACACACACACACACACACACCATTGATTCTATTTCTCTGGAGAACCTTGACTAAGACATCTCACTTTGCAGATGAAGAACTTGAGGTACAGAGTAGTTAGTTCCCTGGACCAGGGTCTTAAGGCCAGTATGGGGTGCAGGCAGGATAGAAATGCACGCATCCTGACTCCAGTATCTGCTCACTTATGCAGACACTGCTGCTTTTCTCAGCCACAGAAAGTCACAGCCCCATCTCCACAAATTAAAGTGGGGAAGGTGATGGAAAATGTATTCAAGTAAAATTTAGCTGGGTCAGTGAACATGGACAGAACTGACTTAGAAATCAACAAGAGTTATTTGCAATCTAAGCGTCATTTTTAGATCTGTTGCTTTGAGCATGTGATTTAAATCTCTCTAGGCTTCCATTTGGCTGATCTGGAAAGTACCATAAAAACTTTGCAAGGTTATTGGGGGATTCAATTGGATAATTTTATATGCAAACAGTATTTCCCAGTGAGTGAGTGAAATCACATAGATTGTGTGATTAGTCAACTGCTCCAAATTCAAATGTTCTAAGCCCTCAAGCGCTTGACTTACCAGACACACAATCTTCTATAATTAACTCTCTCTTAAATTTGTTTTGGTTCCTCAAAGCCACTGACCTGTGTCCATCTCGGGGGCAGGGTTCCCATTGGCAGAGATCACTCCCACCTTGAGTTACTCTTGCTGATCAAAGCTACTAACATCCTGAACACAGTTGTACCTACTACAGGTACATGCTGAGTTTCAACACGGGGTCAACTGTCCCAGACCCTCACTCACCTTCCTGCTTTGGGCTTCTGTTGGGCCAGCTAATCATATCAGACTTCTCTTGTTCATGGGAATGACTAGCCCAGGGCCCTAATCTCACTGTCCCCATGCCTACCACTCACCTGTCTATCAGATCTGTGTCTGTATGCCCACAGCCTGCTGAGAAACAGGACTTTTGTGTTTCTCTCTTAAGGGAAATAAGCATGTACATTCTCCCCCAAGAGAATTAGCATGCACAAGGACATGCAGAAAGAGGAAAGTTTGCAAGTAACAACTCTGTGACATCCTGACAGGCCAAAAGAACAAGGAGCCTAGTTTGTCCAGGGTTTGGGGGAAGCTTTTGTTTTATTTATTTGTTTTTTGTTTGCTTTTCAATGTTGTTTCCATTATACATTGGAGAGTTTCCATGTGCTAGGAACTGTGGCAAAATACTTGACCTGCATTATCTCATTTAATCCTCCCAACTCCTCTCTTACTGCATCATGATTGTTCTCACTTTGTGGGCGAGAATGAGGCTCAAGGAAAAGCAGCAACGATGACCCAGGGTCTCACAAGCAGTTACCAAGCCAGGAGTCACACCTCCACTTGTCTAACTCCAGAACCCTCATCCTGAACCTATGCTGCACCTTTATACTGGGGTGCCTATCTGTTTTCTACAAATATTTGTTAGCTTTTCTAGGAGACAGGTGACATTAGTTCTACACCGGCTTAGAAGTCACATGGCTTTGAGCGAATCACTTAGTTCTTCTATAATTCACTTTTCATCTGTGAAAGGAGAGAAATGGATTAAGAGAAGCTAATGGTGCCTTGATGCTCTAAACATTCACAATTCTAAGAATTAGTGGCCAGAGCACCGAAGCTAATACATGTACACCACATCCTCCTCAACTGATGCTCTTACTAGGGAAAATTCTTAGAAACGGCAATAAACAAAAATATTAGGTAGAAGCTGTCTATTGGATTTACATATCATGTTACAAAATTTATTGTGCTTTCCTTTTTTCTTGGAATGGGAACATCTAGGGCTAGGACCTATGGTCATCACAGTGCTGAGACAGGTCCTGTTACTGATTGGCCAAACGCATTTCCAGTTCTGAGAACCTTCTCTGAAATCGCATGCTTGGTAATGCTAATATTTTTTTTTTAAATCCTTCACCCAAGAAGTGATCTGGAAAACATTTGTCTTTTTTTATTTTAAAATAAACATTGAGTAGCTCTCTTTTTCAAATGGTGAAAATAATCATAGAGATAAGTATAGCCAGAAAAACTGTTAGAGAAGAAATAAAAGAGAATGAGGGAGAAACTTGAGTAGCCTCCACCTCCTTGCATTTGTCTTCCTTTTGGCTCAATGCCACCTCCTTCATGAGCACCGAATTGGAACTCATGCCCGATGTTAAGGTTCTTCCCAACATAACAGGGAGGCAAAGCTGGAGATGCTTGTCCAGCCCCTGAAATCAGTTCACCTCAACAAGCACCTTGTTCTATTTTATTCTCTACACCTTAGCCTTGGATCTCTCCTCATAACTCAGGAAGCAGTTTATCATTTTGATTAGGAATGCCAGGCACCAGTAAGAAGGGGCTCCTTGTTCCACTCTCATGCACACAACCCAGAAATCCCTCCTCTCTTTAATATTTCTTAACCATTTTGAATTTGTGTATTACAAATGCACAGCAGACATGTTCCCAGGGAGAGTCAAATTCCAAAAGAGAGTAAACTTTCACTTGTTGTCTCTGCAAATATTTGTACCGACCATGGCAGGAGGTGTCAAAAACACTGCTGAAGGGAACTCCTGTAGGACTCAACCTGTGCACCACCTTTTCCAGGACGCTCCCCTGGCACCCAGCTCAGGACTAGAAGCATCTCCAGGTCCCTGGCATTGGGTCCAAGGCATCCATGCTCCACAACCCCCCTAGAGAAATTGTTGGCTTTCACTGCAGGAGAGGTTCAAAGCGCCCTTCGACAAAGAATTGCAGTAATAATGGTGAGGACAGCAAAGATATTGATGACAAATAATGCAAAAATGTAATCCCCTTTTCAAGAAGTATTGCCTGCTTATCTCCTGCTCCAAACCCCTGGAAGTACCTACTCCCAAGCACACTTCGGGCTCTGCGCGAGTCTGAGCGGATGCCAAGGAGGCAGCATGATGTCAGTTGCTTGCGGGGAGCCCTCTCTCTGATTGGTACATCCTGCCTAATATACTTCAGCTGCACTGAAATGAAAAATGAATAGGAAGTAGATCTTGCTGCTAAAACATATGTGTCAGAAAATCATTATGAGTATTAAATTACAGCAATAAAATGAACCAGAACTAATTTTGTAAATTAAGATCCAATCAATTTCTTTTCATAGCCACACGTTTTCCTTAAAAAAAAAAAAAGGCAAAATAAGATTTAGCCTAACAGTATGAAAACTGAGTGTAAGGCTTCTTTGAGGGAGTGGGGTGAGAATATGTACAGAACCAGAAGTTTCAATAGGATAAATAAATTAGTGTTTTGACAGGAAGGGATAAAAGCTATCCAACGGATGGTAAAAATACTGCCCCTGTGCCAAACAGTATAATGATCAGTTTTTAATCTGACATTCCTATGTATTTTACATGTTAAATTTATGTACACATATTCCCCTTCCTCTCTTCTGCTCCCCCCACTGCTGACACAAGAAACTAGTAAATTTCCAAATTTCTGACAAGCGCTTATTTTTAGGAGAGGCTACCGCTGTTGGTCAAATTAAATTTGAAGCTATAAACAGACCTTAGAGCTTTGCCTGTTCCTGAGAATAACAGGATATCTCCCTCCACCCACGGGCATGGAGACTGTAATTAGCTCATTGTCCCTGAATAGGCACAGAGGAGGCGAAGCTCTCACCCTCCTTTCCGGGAGGTCTGGGGCAGGTGTTAATTAATTGAGCAACCTCTACCATCTCCTGGGAACAAGGTTCAGCATAACTTCTGGATCCAAAGGGACACTGAGGAAGAGGATGAAATGCCCTGACCACGTGCTCACTGAGGGTCCACCAAGAAGAGGAAGAAGACGGAGGCTTCACCTCCCTGCTGCATATTCCTCCTGGCCGGGCTCAGGAGCTTTCTGTTACACCCAGCGAGCCAAACTATTTATAGCCGCACAATCATTATAAATAAAGCTGTTTATAACATCCAACCTTGGCCCTGCATTAGTTAAATCTGTAGACTGGCAGCTATAAATAACGCTGTTGCATGCTCAAGTGTGACTACTGACTGATACTCCCTCAAATTGTGACAAATAATGACAAGTTTGTTTGACAAACATCCCACTGACATTCATCTGATTTTGAATAAGCGGTGCTGCTTTTTTAATTTGGTCCCTGAGGCCCAGCTTCCTGCGAACTTTCTTTATTCTTTCCCTGTCTCAGCGCCTGCACCAGGAGACTGTCCTGTGTGTTGCTATTTCCCCCCTAATCACTAGAAGGGATTTGTGGCCATTTAAGGGGAAGCTTATTAAATCCACTGTTTTTCTCATGGGACAGCTCTGCTGTAGGGGCTCTGCATGCGTCGGGGAGTTTTGTTAATGACACCACAGTAATAGAAAGGGGAGAGAAATGTGGGCCAGGCTGAGGTATTGGATAAAAGTGGAGAGAGGATCTGAAAGGAAAGGCAGAACTGACCATCAGATTGTTGGAATCTGTCTTCAGGCGGGTGGCCCTCAACCTAGAAGTGCTAGAAGTGGTTGCAAGTGAATCAATGAAAGACAAGAGTCCAGACAGAAGGATTTACAGACCGAGACGAGGTTCCCCACAGTTTGGGTTCTGTCACTAGGTGAGCCCACACGAATGTATGTCAGGAGTTACATGCATTCCAGCGGACCTCTGGAACTGTCCACTGGAACTCAGTCATTGTACAGGTGGAAGAATTCAGGTCAGAGAGGCTCCCATCACTAATTAGAGCACAGCTAGCCTAGAACTCAGCTCTGGGCCTCAGGCTACTCCCAGCATCATTGAATTAATATGTGAAATGCATTTGGAACCAGTCCTGGCCGGTGGTAAATGCTCCCTAAGTGGGAGTGCTTTTGTCAGCTCTCGCTGCCAATCGCCATCTATATGAACTCATTCATGGGGCTCTTACACTGGTCCCTGCCTCCTGTGTTCCATGTCCTCTCTGTCTGACTGAACTCTTATGATAAGGCACTTGCACACTCTCACCCCACCACACCTACTTTGCCAATCTCTTCTAAAGAGAGTCTTCAGTCATTTGCTAACCATACAGCTTTAATCATAAAACCTGCTCGCAAAGTTATCATTCAGAATTGAAGGTCAGATAAAGAGCTTCACAGATAAGAAGAAGCTAAAGGAGTTCATCACCACCAAACCAGAATTATATGAAATGCTGAAAGGTATCCTTGAAGAAGAGGAAGAAGAAGGTGGTGAAGACCTGGGGGGGGGATGGGGGGGAGTGAAGGGGGTGAGAGAGGACCATGGCGGGGGAGGGGAAGAGGGACATGTAATGCTTTCAAGAATAAAGATTTATTTTTTTTAAAAACAACGCTCGCCAGCTCCCCCATCTCCCTGAGCAGGCTGAGCTACAGTAAGGAGGCATCGCTCTCAGGGTCTACAGTACAGAGCCCCGACCTGGGAGCGAACATCTCCTTAAATTTGTTCCCTGTGTGCCTCACTTGCCTTGCCCTGGTCCCAGTCCTGCTCCCTCCTCCCCCAGAATAATCCACCAGTTAGTCCCCTTGTCTGTCAAAATGACAACAGACTTACCACCCTGGCAGACAATGTGCTCAGTGACTGGTCCCACCCGCTTCTCCAGTCCAAATCTATACTTTATCCTATAGTAGACTCCTCACCCTTCCCAGAACACACATCCTTAGAGAATTTCCTGCTCCCTTTGGCAAGGATGCCCTCCCTTTACATTGCAAAACCCTGACCATCTTTCAAGATGTATTGCAAATGCCTGAGGAAGCCCTTGTTGATTGATCAGGCAGCTGTGATGTTCTTTCCTTGGAATCCCCATTACCCTATTTATATGTCTCTTTCAGCGCTAGTCTGTCTTAATCCTACCTTACAGTTATTTGTGAACATGCTTATGATTAATCCTCTTTTCTAGTGCTAAGAGGAAACGCTTCATCATTTTGGTATCAGCATAGTGTATATCTAGAAAAGGGTGAAGCATTTTAAAAGTCTACTTTCTAAAAGTACAAGCAAAAGCAAAAGCAAAAAAGACATTGAAAGTGATAAATGACAATATCAACTAGTGAACACTTGCTAAGATGTGTACATAAGTAGCAAAACCTGCAACGGATCCAAGTGATTTGCAACAGCACCTTCTGCAGCTCCAGGAAGGTGACAGGAGGATGTCCACCCAGCACATGTGCACAGATACTCACAAAATACTGAGAGAACTGGAACTGAAAGAAGCCAAATAACTGTGCAGTCAGGCAGTTTAACAAACTGAAGGATAAAAAGGGCAGGTATCTAATCAACCCATCAGTCAGCCAACCATCACACATTTATTTAGAGCCTGTAATGTATATGACATAGAACTACTCTTAAAGAATGGATGTTTTCCCTGCCTTCTGGAATTAACAATCAGCTCCACTTTCTACATTTCATCCCTACTCTTTCAGTTTTTACAGTACTAAGTATAAGACACATGGAAGTCCAAGTCTCCAATTTGGCTGCCCCCAATGTTTTTTTTTTTAATTGATTGATTGATAAGAGAGAGAGGGGGGGGGATTTGTTGTTCCACTTATTTATGCATTCATTGGTTGACTCTTGTATGTGCCCTGACCAGGGGATCAAACCCGAAACCTTGGTGTATAGGGACAATGATCTAATCTACTGAGCTACCCAACCAGGGCCTGGCACCCAAGTTCTTATCACTATGGTGAGAAAATTTGCCAAGCTTTGCCAAGCCTCCCAGTGGGATCCCATCCATTTCAGCCCTGGCCATGAGCCTCCCGCAGCCTGCCAAGATTCTGGGGTGTTTGAGGCCCCTTAAAACTCCATGGACATAAGGCAGAACTTTCCACATCAGAACTAACCCATCTCCGGAGGAGAAGCAGATGAGAAAACTTCAGCTGACAAGCTAACCACCGAAGAGGAAAAGTACAAACTGAACACTCCTCAACAAGCCAGTCCTCTTTCTTTCTCAAAAGAGAAGGCGCCAGGCAGGAGTGGGGCTTTAGGTGCCTTTGTGCTGTTCCATATTAACACAGTCACACTTTACTATGCAGATGTCACTTCCAATAAACACCAGGGCTTTCCCCAGCCGGGGCTTTAATTGAAGGGATTGTTACTGTTGGTGAATGGCTAGGGAAATGATTAATGCAAAGCCAACCACTTCATAAATGCCTGCTTTGTGAGCAGTCCCAGTGTCCTGGGGACCGCGACTCCTGTGGTCAGCACAGCCCCAGGACTCCGCGTCAGCAAATGGTATTTATTATCCCAGTCAGTCCCTTTCTGAAACCACCAGAAGAACCAGGCCTCACCTGGAGCCGAGGGGCACAGCCAACCATCCTCCAGTTTCTCTGGGGCTGAGCATGCAGTGCAGGAAAAGCTCCACCCTCCAATCTGCTGGATGTTTCACGAATGGCCTGACTTAGTTTTTGAAGAAAGGCTTTTTTTGGAAGTTATAAAGATGGAAACAGGAGTGTAAGCAGATAAAAAGTTTTTCTCAGCCCACCCCTTCCCTAAGGTTGTTAGTTGAGCTCTATGCAGATACATGAACACACACACACACACACACACACACACACAGTTTCTCTGATCTGCATTATTCACAGTTTTCACCTAATTTAAAAATCAGTTTTGATTTGAATGCAGCAAATGGGCTCTCTTCAGGTAACTGAATTCCTAGGAATATAGGCTGAAAAAGGAAATGATAGGTGAATGTGCCAAGCCCTCTGCCTAACGTATACACACCTCATTGGATACACCCAGCTTAGGTGAGTTCATTTTCCATCAGAAAATTGGCCCCAGGTTCTACTGAGGT
This sequence comes from Myotis davidii, assembly GCF_000327345.1. NCBI lineage: Eukaryota > Metazoa > Chordata > Mammalia > Chiroptera > Vespertilionidae > Myotis > Myotis davidii. The sequence goes on along the minus strand of NW_006295180.1, from coordinate 1,467,466 downwards.
AGCATGTCCAGGCCCACTTCTGTTTCTGCAGTCTCCTCAGTCTAGACTGCGATGGATGCTGTCCTGAAAACTCCCTATGGGCTTAGAAAATAAAAAGGCTATAATGTTCCCAATGTTAACAGTGATGGAACTGAGGATGGGTTGTTCTTTTTTAATTTTTATTTGTTGTGGCATCTGAATGTTCTAGAGTATGGGTATGTGTGTTATATTCAATAAACAATGTATGATGTAAAAAAAGAATTATTTTAGTTTCATAAAATCCCTCAAGATCCTGAGGTTTACTTGGGCAGCTTTATCTGATTTTACAGAAGTGGTAGTTTGGTCTTGAAAATTAGCCCAAGTTATAAAAGACAGAGACTATGACATTCTCTGAAATTGGATCCTAAACCACGGGTTTCTGTGTAACCTGAATAATCAAGCAGTAAGAAAGGACACTTATCCTTGGAAACTCTATTCTCCCCTTTCCATGTTGTTATCCTTCTTTCCATACCCCTGCCACCCTTGCAGTTTCCATTAGTTTTCCTATTTTACTTTGTTTTTTTATTCTTCTTTTACTTAAAGCAGGCTCTGGTATGGTACCAGTCATTGACACTTTAGTATGAATTAAAATAATCAGCATTTATTTAGCTTCAGTGTTATAAGTACATATTTACATTTTAATTCTAAATCCAATTGTATAATGAAAGATATTGGCTAATGATCAATAGAGGTCATCACCTCTCTGTATCTCTGAAGTCAGATATCTAGGTTCCTGGCTCTGTTTATGGGAAAGGCAGGCCCCGGGACCAGTCACATGACTGACTACACTAAATGCCACTTTAATTATAGAAATCACCATTTAGTATCTCTGTCGCCTTAAAACAGCACACACTCCAGGGATACTGCTAAATATGGGGATGGCTGAAAACATGTGTCATCTGCAAAAACATTCACGGGCTTTTGGCAAACTATATTCTTTACTCTTACTTGTAAAATTGTATTTGCTATGCATATGTTGAGTATGTATGCGGAGTGTCTGATAAATAAACATGAGTAATGATTTTGAGTGCTAGATTTTGGAAACAGATTTTTTAAAGTGTATCCCAGAGAAGTTAAATGACTGGTCAAGGTAGGGCATGAATGAGAAAAGAGGGTTTCTGATTCCTTGCCTGGGCTCTTCTTGCGACAACATTGTCTAATTCAAGTCCCAGGCAAATCTAACTACCTCTTGCTGATGGGGAGCTTCAGACGGACTCTTCCAAGGTTCTCTTTCTTGGCAAATAGGCTAAGAAATAAGGCTGAATGAGCAAACCACATTTCTGGGCCTCCTGAGCCTTTTCTACTTATCAGACCAAGCTCTGCAGGTAAAATGACAATGCAGAAAAAAGGAAAACTTAGAAATAATCATTAGTTGTTGCTACCTTTTCCATCATTCTAATCCATAGCACAGTGTGCTTGATCCTTGGTCATCCACATACTGTCCAAGACCAAAAGAGAAAGAGAGGCAAGGCCACTAGGCAGCTTTTCAGGGGACCACCCCTTAGGCAGCGCTTCCCAATAGAAATCCACCTCTCCAGGAAGCAGGGTGAATTAGTGGTGGTCTTCTAATATCCACAGGTGAATAGTCAAGAGTTGACTCTGCACCTGTGTAGTTAGATCTGGGGTTACCTTCCATCATGCTTCATGTGGACAGCATCTAGGCACCTTAGTCATTGTGTACTCTGTATCTTTACCACATTACCCTGTCTGCTGTCACCTAAAGCCAAAATAAGGTCTTGACCTTGACTCACCAACGTGTGTTACATCAAGAATCCAAATACTTGCCATTTATAGATTTGTTTATTTATTCAGCTAAAATATGGTAGGTGGTTACTATGCACCAGGCACTGGGCCAGGTTCTTGCTCTATAAAGAAACCGGACACACAACTCTTGATTTTGATAAGCTAACATGACAATCAGAAAGAAGGGGACAAATGACAGAGAGCCAAGTTAACTTATACCCAGATAGATAAATGCCTGTTAACTCTTTAAGACGCAGATCTGACCTTGTCCTCTGCAAAGGGCTTCCTGGTCATCTGTAGGCAAGGACATGCTTCTTCTTCTATGCCCTGATAATTTGGGAGTTGTTTCTAGACTACAAAATTTATCAAATTGTTAAAGTTATTTCTAGGCACCTCTGCTTCATTCTTTAGGTTACTGTGAAAGAGGAAGAGTAAAGGGAGAAAAGGCAGAAACTGTTATTTAACATCTTCAAATATCCACAATATCTGGGACTTTTCAGATGAATGAATGAAGGAATGAAAAAATGCATTTCCAAGCTCTCTTATCCTCTACATAGATTTCCTTGGTCCAAATGTATAACCATCAGTCCAGACAAGAAGTAAATTTCCTCATGCTCCATAATATGTAGAGTGTGGTTATTTCTAGGCCATTAAACAAACATACAGAATATGAAGAAGTGAAAGCCTCATCTCACTCAGTCAAAAGCACTATTTTGCTGTCTTTGTTTCTGTTTCTCCAAGAGCATAATTAAAGTATGTGTGAGCATGTGTGAGTGTGGGTGTGTGCAGCATCCTCAATAACAGGTGTCCCTCCAGTAGGTCTCAGTGATGATGGAGGGCATGGAGGGGTGTGCCAGGAAGATGGGGAGAGGTGGCCTGCCAAAACCAATCACATTAAATCTTAACGCTCATTCAGGGCCTGTCACTGGAGGAGAAATCTGATGAACACCCGAATGTCAGGGTGTTAATAGCATCTGTTAAATGGCTTGTAAATGTGATTGTTGAGAATTTGACACAGAAATGACACTGTCTACAATCAAAGCAAGGCAGGCTTGGCTTCAAGCCAGCTTCTTCCATGTCCCTTCACCATGTCAGGCCAGGTGGATGTGGGTTTTGCTGCTACCTGGCCTGGCCCTTTTCCATCATTGTGAGCTTTTTCTCTCTGATTTGTAATGTTTCTTCTAAGAAAAGACTAGTAATCTCCTTCCAAAAGATGTATAGTGTCATAATTTTTGCCTGTTCTTACAAGTGAAATTTCTAGCAGCAATAAAGAGAGGGTTTTTTTTTGTTTTTGTTTTTGGTGTGTTTTTTTTTTAAGGAAGAAAAAAAAATAGTATACATAGGGTCTGGTACTTTCACAGGTGGTCTTTGAATATATCCCCCATGGATAAGAGAGTGCTACTGTAGTCCTTTTTCTTAGGAGCAAACTTTTCATGGATATCCTATTCTATCTTCTCCTATATTTGGTAGAAAGGGTATGCGCATAACAGAAAACATTTCATATTGATTTAAACATCCACAGGATGAATCTATTTCATTGCGTACCCAGGCAGCAACCATAGATTCAGTTATAGACCTTGGAAGTAATCTACCAACCTTCTCAGGGTAAAGTTGAGGAGATTAATTTTTCTCCTGCAAAGTAACTGAGCTACTTTGAGGTGGACTGGACAATAGCCCAGGTAACTGATGGTCAATCCAGCACACCGTTTAGCATCCCCCATTTGTCTTCAGTAACGAGAAACAGAGGCTGCACTTGCTGACCTGGGTCTGTGGACATCTCTGACATCCTCTGTTATGTGCCACTCCTGTCTCTGAAGAAGGGATGCTGGGATCTCCAAAGTGCCACGTAGGCCCCCACCCGTATAGGTGAGGACTGAGTCCCCATGAGGCAGAGTGACCTCAGGCTGGACAGCACAGGACACCGCAGGGAACAAGCAGCCCAAACCAAAGCAATTATTGTTTACTTGGGAGGACAAAACTTTGCCTGCCTGGGTCCTTTTCTTTCAACCCCGGGTGCTGATAAAAAATGATTTCTCAAAGGCCTGGCTTAGAAAAATGACAGTCCTCCCCATCTCCACTCTGTTTGCCACTGAGGTGCTTCTCGCTCCTCAAGTGCAAAACCTGAGGTACTTTCCTAGTCGACTGAAGTGCTGGCTGCAGTGCCTGCTCCTGTCTTCCTTCCGCAATTGTGGTAAATGATGTGCTCCTGCTATTGCAACTCTTTAGCCTGAGTTGGAACTTGTTTCTGCTCCTCAAAGGCCCTGGAGATTAAGATCCCTTCTCCTCCTGCCTCCCTAGCCTCTCTCGACAATTCAGTTCCTGCCCCCCAGGCTCCACCAACAGGACTCCTTCACCTCGCCTTTGCCCTGTCTCTTCTTTCCAGTGCTTCGAACCAAGCTTTGTGTGCTGGGTTTAATGGCTTTTCTTGAAGTTAGGTTACCCTCCGCATTAGCATTCATCTCCTAGGGCTGCCATAACACATTACCGTGAACTTGGCAAGACTTACAACAGACATTCCTTTCTCGCAGTTCTAAAAGCCACACCCCCTCTGAAGGCTGCGGGGAGAATCATCCTTGCCTCTGGCAGCTTCTGGTGGCTCCAGAGGATCGCTGGCTTATGGCTGGATGATTCCAGTCCCTGCCTCCAGAGGGTCACATGGCCATCTCCTCGTCCCTCCGTCCCTCCGTGTGACCTCTTTCTGTCTCTATAAGGGCACTTGTCCCTGGGGTTAGGGCCTATCCAGATAATCAGGGTAATCTCATCTTGAGATCTTGAACTTAATCACTTCTGAAAAGGTCATTTTCCCAAGTAAGACTGCGTTCACAGGTTCTCAAAGTAGGATATGAGTGTATGTCTTTGAAGTCCATCACTCAACCCATACACCCTCCTCTAAGCAGTGCTGTTAGAGACAGGAATGATTCAAGTATGGAGTGCTGCTTGTGCACTGGGTGCAGGATATTAGCGAGGCATTGGAGATACAAGACGAGTAAGGCATGGTTTCCACCCTCTAGAAGCTCTTAATCTGGTAAATCAGACAGAAAAGCAAGGCTGATCATTACAATCCAACGTGAAGAAAACACTGGAAAAGCCCCATCTCTCCAGGAACCTGTGGCCCACTTCCCCGGTAACTCCTACATTCCAAGCGGTGTCGCTCTCTTTCTGTTCACACACCACTGCATCTGCTTAACCAGAAAAATGAAAACTGGTGGAGGAACAGGGGTGTCAACGGGAACAAGGGAGATTTTTTCCCCTGGAGAAATGTTTCTAGGCCACAGATATACCCATCTGAATATTTAAAAAAAAGGCAGACATTTGGTAAGAACAGTGCACTGGGGCGCAATGTTTCGGAAGACGGAGCGGAGAACATCTCAGAGTCAGAAACGTCTCAGACTTGGACAGAAGTGACGGCTCCCTGAAAAGGCCTCCACGTATCTGTGCACAAATCAACAGCCTGGATGAATGCCAGGAAGCAAGCGCACTCCTTCGCTGTGGAATTGTTTAAGCATCTAAACGCCGTGGTTATGCAGGGCCATGTCTGAGCTCCCATGTGAGACCTCGCCTGTGCAGCGCTCTGTGCAGGAGATGGCCTGCGTTACAGACAGACACACAGGCAGGCACTTTCCGCCTCTTCAAAGAAACAGTCCTGGAGCCTCTTCCTAATTCCCAAGGGGCAGGGGAAGGGGGTGTGGGATATTGGAGGTGAAGTTTCATTCAGGGCTATAAGAACGCCAGGTAGAGAGAAATCAAATAAATGTCTTGTCAAGCGATTCTAGAGGATTCCTAGCTCAGAGCAGATATTTCTTTCTGTAGCAAAGCCTTCCGCAATTTAGAAAATGAATTGTGGGTAATATTTACACCCTAGAGATGATCCATACAGATATAGAGGAGATGGGCAAGTAGGCAATGTGCAGACTTTATTTCTGAATCAAATAAAACTCAATTCTGTTTGCTAGAGCAACTCCTTTGCTTTTTTTTTCAAGTAGCATCTTATAGTAAAATGACCTTTCTTCTGATTTTTTTCATAATCAAGACTCAGTGAATAAGACATAATTGTCCTAAATCAGCCCTTGTGTCCAGTGCCTGCAATTATCTTTAAAAATGAAGTATGTCCTGGAAGAGAGTTTCTAAGAAAACTGGCAAAGGTCCACCAGTTAGCCAAATAAGTTAAAAGCACAACTGCAGAATTTTCTAGAAAGCCACACTGTAGCAGCTCTGTCCCATGAAGAACCTTTTCTGCAGGAGGAAAGTGACAGAAAACACTATGCTGCAGATTCCAATTTTTTGCTCTATAAAAGACCAATGTTGAATCCTGAGAGTAATATTTTGACAAGTAAAAACAATTATAGTCATAATTATTATACTATCCTTAATACCACAAAGGAGAATACTTCCCTACGCCTCCTCATACAGCTCAGAAATATTATGAAAGGGGGTGGCCTGGCTAACTCCCAGGTTACACTTTAATAAAAAATGGATGATTTATACCGACCTTATCTAGCTCATAAAGATCAGGGTGACCCCAGCCAAATACTCAGTTGCATTATGCAAGCGAGTTTACCACAAAAATTGGTTTCAATTTATTTCTCCTTCCTAATTCAGTCTACCAGAAAAAGCAAGAAACTCCATCCTTCAAAGAATAGAGACAAATGCAGATGGTGGATTTCCTCTATTGGTCTCATTTGGGGAGACGTCAGCATGATGCACTGGTTGTTAGCCTAGGGCAGTGGTGGGCAAACCACGGCTCGAGAGCCACATGCAGCTCTTTGGCCCTTCAGTATGGCTCTTCCACAAAATACCACATGCGGGCGCGCACATACAGTGCGACTGAAACTTCATGGCCCATGCGCAGAAGTCGGTTTTTGGCCTGGGCGAGTCTATTTTGAAGAAGTGGCATTAGAAGAAGTGGGGGGTGTCAGTCAGTCAGGCGATGGGAGACGCGGCACAAGCGGGCCGCAGGATACGCAGCGCAGGGGAGGTACACTGTTTTGAGGTATGTTCGCTGAGGTGGACCCTTTCCAACTTTCCCATCCACACTCGTCTATCTGAAACAAGTGTACAAGACGAGTGTGGATGGGAGAGTAGGAAGGAGTTGACCTCAGCGAACGTACCTCAATCAGATTGAGGACGTTTTTAGCAAAGGCCAGCTTAGGAGTACCCTAATTAAGTTAATAACAATGTACCTACCTATATAGTTTAAGTTTAAAAAATTTGGCTCTCAAAAGAAATTTCAATCGTTGTACTGTTGATATTTGGCTGGGTTGACTAATGAGTTTGCCGACCACTGGCCTAGGGTAACCAGCTTATGGGCTCCGGCTGCCCCAGACTTTGTCCATGGTACCTCATCACCTCCCATCCTGCTCCAGGGGTTCCAAATCTCAGGTCCACCAGTGCAGCTGCACCTCTTGGATAGCACTGTCCTAAGCAAGTTGTGGATGCAGTAAGCAAAATTTAGGAAGGCTGATTGGTCAGTCCATTTTCACCTTACATAACAGGCTGAATGGAGGCCTCCGTAAAGTGTCTTAGCCCCTGTGAATGTGACCTTACCTGGAAAAAGGGTCTTTGCAGATGTAATTAAGAATCTTGTGATGAAACAGCCGAATCATCCCAGTGGGCCCTATATCCAATGACAAGTGTCCTTATAAGAGACACAGAGAGCAGACACATGGAGAAGAAGAGAAGGCCGTGGAAGAAGGAGGAGGACCTTGGAATCATGACCCTATAGCCAGAGAATGCCCGGAGCCACCAGAAGTTGGAAGAGACAAAGAAGGATTTTTCTCCCCTAGAACCTTCTGAACAAGTACCAGGCCTGCCAACACTTTGATTTTAAACTTTTGGCCTCCAGAGCTGTGAGAAAATAAATTTCTTCTATTTTAAGCCACTGCAGTTCGTGGTGATTTGTTAACAGCAGCCTGGAAAACTCACAAATACTTTACTTCATTTTCAAAGACAAATCACATTCTCATGATACCAAAGGCCTAGTCACACTATTATCAAACTCACTGGTCTGAAACTTGAAACCTCACAGGTTGTTTTCATTTTATAATTGGGCAAATCTCAGATTAATCAATTAGTCAATAAACACATTTAAAACCTACTAATTTTCTGTAGCAAGAAAAAGACAATGGAACTAGAAAATATTGCAGGACATTTGCTTAAGATTTTCACCACAATGCATTATAGACATAAGTGTGATACATCTTTGAGGTTGTCTGTCCTCAACAACTTAATCTCCTTTCTCTGAAAATCACACCCACATCCACAGAATTAAACCCCAAGGCAGGCTTGGATCGCATGACTCCCCTCCACCCCTTATTAGACTGGTTATAGTTGACTAGGGCAGGGATGGACAATGACCCAGGGTGGACCAATCACACTATCTCTCCTGGGTACTTAAAATTGGGATCAAGATAGCTAACTGGGCTGGGTGGGTACTGGAAGAGAGGTAAACTCAGCAGCTATAAGGCCATCTTCCTGCATTTTTATAGAGAAATAAAAATGGGACAGATGCCAGAGGAAAACAAAGATCAGAAACACAAAGAGGGACCTCCCTGAATTCCTCCTGACACCCCTAAGCCCTCATTGCAATCTCTCAAGAAGCCCTATAGCCCTTAGACTCTGCAACATTCCAATAGCCTCTCTACATCTGCATTTTTGCTCAAACCAGTTCAAGCTGATTTCTGTTGTTAGAAACCAGGAGAAACTTGATTAAGAAAGACCTAAATGATCACAACAAATAAAACTAATGTATAAAGATTTACATTTCACAATGAACATATGTAAAGATAAATGTATATATATATATATTTAATAAATACATATTTACATATATATATATGTATGTATATTTACAGGCAATACATACAGCATTCCTTAACCACCCACAAAATACTTTTGGATCTAAAAATTTAAGAAATTCTTAAGTTTTGCATCCTTGCTTTAAAGAAACTATTAATTTTATTCCACCCATTGCTCACTAAATTAGAATTTAACAAGTGTTTATTGCAGGCATACTAGAGAGGGTTCTGAACAATTTTTTTTTGAAAGTCCTTTCTTTCCCTTAAAGTACTTATGACCTAATTAAGAATATAAAATACATACTATGACCTACTGCCCATAACTCACCTTCTCATAATCACTGGTAGTTTTCAACTTGCATAAATTGAAAACGTCTCTATACCCCATCCATTCACACATTGCACACCAACACCTCTCAACTAGTTTTTGTATGCCAAATTCAGATCTCTATAAATCATCTGAGAATGAACACTTTGAGCTATTGCATGGTGGTGCTGTCAGCCAAGAGATGAGTTTTTGGCAGTGTTGCCGTTTTTATCTGCACAGCAATGTTTCTGCAATTATTTGGAAATTTTTATTGCATTTTTCCCCTATGGTTTATAAAAATAAGTGGGGAGATGGAAAAGTGAAAGTATTTAAGTGTCATTCTCATGAACTTAACACAATCGAGAAGCTGGAAATAGGTGAAAGAAAAAAAAACTAAGAAATTTTGACGAAATTCTGTAAATATATCTTCCAAGAGTAAATGGAAAAGCAGAGATATGGTAGAGATTTAAACTTAAAAAAAATTATAAATGTATTGGGGCGACATTGGTCTATAACATTAAATAAATTTCAAATGTGCAATTCTATAATACATCATCTGTTACTGCATGTGTGCTCACTGCCCAAAGGCAGGTCTCCTTCTGTCACCATGTATTTGACCCCCTTTACCCTCTTATACACCCCCGCATGCTCCCTTCACCTCAGCTAACCACCATACTATTGTCTGTGTCTATGAGATTTTCGATTGTTTGTTCATCTGTTGCTTCCTGCTTTATGTCCCACATATGAGCGAAGTAACATGGTTCTTGTTTCACTTAACATCAGACATTTTTAGAGGCTTTTGGGAATGGAATCCCTTCCTCTTCTATTGTTCTTCTTTCCCACACTCCCGTGGAGCGGAAGTTTTCAGGAGGGCACTGCTGAAAGAGTAGTAAACTACCTGGAGATCAGCATAGTGATAAGGAAGGCACTTGTTTTTGGCTAACTCACTCCACCCCCTCTTGATAGTTCACTTATTATACCTTCCTTGTTATGGGAGCCTTGGTTTAGCCCAATGGTTCTCAACCACAGGTGACACTTTTGCCCCCAGGAGACATTTGGCAATGTCTGAAGATGTTTTGATTATCATTATCACCCTTGGGTGTTGGGGCCTGCTATTGGCAGTTAGTGGGTAGAACTTATGGATGCTGGTAAACACCCTACATTGAATAGCCCCTTACCACCATAATTATCTGGCCCCAAATTTCAGTTAGAGCTGCCAAAGTTGAGAAAACCAATAGCTCCCAAACTCTGCTCTTAATTGAGGAATTATCTTTCCAGTTTAATACTCCCTGAATACAGTTAGGTAACCTCTCTCTTCATGGGTTTACCTCTCCAATTTGTGTAGGGTGAGTGACTGCACAGAGATGGATATGGGTTTGGAAAGGAACTAGAGAATAACCATTATTTACTGAACTATGAGCTGTGAGCACTATGTGTTAGCCAAGCACTGTTCTAAGAGCTCTACACACATGACCACATTTAATCCGCCTAAGAGCCCTAAGAGGTAGATCCCCTATTATCCTTAGTTTTCAAATGAGAGATCTGAGGCTAAGAAAAGTTACATGAGATGTTTAATTCACAGAGGTCTTGACTGCCCAGCTCAGCCAGGACTGGAATGGAGGGAATCTGACTCAAGAACCAGGTAGACTCCATGGATGCATGAAAAACAGATGAGGTTCTAGCATAGCATGTAAAGGAAAGAAGACAAGGAGAACCAAGAAGAGACACACTTGAGGAGACCAGTGGGTCAGGAACAGGCTTCTTTATGCTGAACTCAGCTGCAGAAGTTACAGGTTTGAGCCCTCAGACTTAACCTTGGGCTTTGCTGTATAATGCTGTCACTTTGTGGCTCTCTAGTGACATGTGGAAAAGAGACATTTCTCTCCCCTCGCCTCCCCCTCTGAGACACACTACATTCTTTTAACCCAGAACTTGTTTTGTGCAAAAGCTGCAGAATTGTAAAGAGGAGCAGAAAGCACATGATGTGTTTAAATATGCTGGAGCAATATGCTGACCAGCAAGGTCTGTTTATTAAAATCTTTATGTGGGGTGAAAGCTCCATTGAGCTATGTCAGCTGGTTTCTGGAGAGGCCCTGTTTTCAGGATCAGGCTGCTGTTTGTCTTCTTTACTGAGCTGACAGGGGACATTCGGGAGAATACATTATGCCAAAAACATCTGTATTATAGAAAATCAACAATGAAGAGCAACAGCTCCAAATGGAGTTAGTGCTTTGAAAGGCTTTTATCTGTCAATAGATTAAACTGCTATTTTTATCGAAGGAGGAAACCAGAGGAAGTGGAAACCAGTTTGAGAACAGCAGAAAACGCCTGCTCATTTCTGCCAAGTTATTTTTGCACGCTCGCTCGGAGGACATAGGATGGATTTTGTTTTGTTTTGTTTTGTTTTGTTAATCAATGTTTTAAAAATGGTTAAAGGACTATGCTACTCCAAATTAGAGTGCTCAAGGCTGATTTTTTTTTCTTTTATCACCCCTGCCCTCACCCTGCACTGAAATGCATGCCTCTGAATGAGACACTGTGCTATGGGTTTGCCTCTAATGAAGAACTGGGCCTTCCTATTTAAGACCCAGAGTGCCACAGCACAGCCAGATGTCACAGAAACTAAAGTTGTCACCAACGTCTTCATCAGGTAATAAATTTCTAACATACAGCAAGCACTTACTATGACTAAGTATTTTCCATTTATTATTTCATTTAATCCTCACACTCTATGAGCAAGATACTGTTTTGATCTGGGTGTGTGTGTGTTTTTTTTTTAGTAACTTTTTATTAAAGTATAATGTACATACAGATAATTAACACAAATTTTAAGTATGGGACTCAGTGTATTTCACAAACTGAACACACCCACGTAACCACCACCCAGAACAAAAACCAGAACTCCTCCAGCCCTCTCCCACCCATACCCAGTCACACCCCCTCAAGGGTAACCACTATTTCAACTCAAATAACATAAGTTCGTTTCACCATGCTTTGAGCTTTATATAGGGGGCATTATACACTATGTACCCTTTTATATCTGGCTTCTTTCCCTTAATATTATGCTTGTGACAGTCATTCATATTGTTGTATATAGTTGTACTGTGTAATTGTATCATGTATTGTTTGAGGTTGTAGATTTGTCATCCTTACAACTGCAGAATATTCCAATACGTGAATATACAACAATTTATCTTTCCACTTTACTGATGATGGGTTTTATGCCCCTTTTAAGGTTGAGGTTAAAGTTTATGGTTAAGGTTAAGAACACTGAGACTCAAGACGTTAAAAACAACTTGCCTCAGTTCACAAAGCTAGTAAATGGTGGATCTGGGATTACAAGCCATGTTGGCCTGACTCCAACGTCCATGCTGTATTGCCTTTCATAAAAGCTAGGTTTGCAGGGACCTCTCCCTGATGGGTTGAAAGATACTTTGAAGAAATAATTTGGGAGGCCTGTGAGAAGAGGATATGTGAGTAACGTGACATGAGTCCAAATTCGCCCACCTCTACAGAGCTCATTGCCTTTAGACATGTCTCTTTGCCTTTCATTCTCATATATCACTTTCTCCCTTTCCTATTACTTTGATTGACTGTTCCAATAGACCTATCGGGATCTGAAGCACTGTGAGACTTGACTGAGTAGCAGAGACTGGAAACACACCATTGCACCTGAGACTTAGAGGAGATGTTGTAAGACACATGCTTAGAGAAGCAGCCACAGGAAAGGTGAAGGCTTCAAGAATACGTAAGTGAAAGAGGGTGTGGGGCACATCCAAATTCAATGTGTATGTGCACACACATGTGTGTATTCTCTAAGTCACATATTGGTTCATTCTCCTCCATCCTAATGTTTCTCCTACCAATAGTTTACTATGCTGTTGCCAGATTGCTCCTCTAATAAGCATTAATTTGGCACATTAAGTAAACTGATCAACTAGTAGGATAATTGTATCTTAATTAGAATTCATTTTCTACATGTTTTAGGAAGAAAGAAAGAAAAACAACACTTTCAAAGAATCATTTAACACTAAAGGCAATATGAATTATTGCTCTCTTCTGAAGAACTTGTCCTCAAATGGAGGGAAATCCAGTGAAAAGATTCCATTCAATCCAAAGGAGAGCTTCTTAGGCAACATTTTTGACCCAAGCCTTGCCTCCTTCTCTACCCATATAATCAGTAATAACTATGGCTAGAGACTCAGAGAGCCCAGCCACAGAAGTATTTGCAGGAACCTCAAGGATGACTTTCAACACTCACTGCCTCTCAGCCTAGCTCACTGGAGTGTTTCTGCAGGCAGGCACAGAATTGACCATGACACGTTTCTACTAGATTATTTGGCCATTTGCACCTGATCACACAGAAAATGCACAGTCACCATGGGCTGATGAACATGACTTGTTAAGCTGGCAGAAATCACAGGGTCAGCTGAGCTGTGGGCCAGTTGTTTCATTTATGTAAACACTGTTGGGATTTCCAGGTATTATACTGGAAGAAACCCATCTTGCTTTGCAGAGCCTTGAGAATCCTTATCTTCTCTTCTCCACCCTCACCTGAAGGAAAGAAGAGGGAGGGTGCTAGCACTGGCCAACTATATTTGTGTGCTATGGCTGCTGCAACAAGGTACCACAGACTGGGTGGTTTCAGAAACAGAAATGTCTTGTCACACAGTTCTGGAGTCCAGAAGTCCAAAATCCAGGTGTTGGCAGGGTTGCTTCCTTTTGAGGGCCATGAGGGAAGAATCTGTTCCATGCCTCTCTCCTTGGCTTGTAGATGGCCATCTTTTTGCTCATATTGTTCTCCATATGTGTATGTCTCTATGTCCAAATTTCCCCTTCTTATAAGCACTCAGTCATATTGGATTAGAGCCCACCTTAAAGACCTGACTTTGACTTCATTACCTCTGTAAAGATTTTATGTCCAACTAAGACACATTCTGAAGTACTAAGGGATTAAGACTTCAACATAGGAATTGAAGGTGGGAACACAACTCAACCTATAGCACTGACTCCTATAAAAATTCCTTCTTCTCTCCCCAACACACAATCAGTTCTGCTTTTCCCAGGATCCAGGTCCACCCACTACATGTTCTGATCACAACCAAAAAAGCTTACAGAAAAAGAGGAGGTGAACTCGACACCATCCCAGCTCCAAATTCTTTGTAATCTTCTATTATCTTATCACCACAAGGAATGATGTTTTGGTTGTCAGGGACTCCTGAGGTCAAAGGAATCAGGTATCAATCCATCTTCTAGTTTTGTTTTCCCCATCCTCCCTCTCACCCGATGGTCTCAGCACAGGACGGACCCCTCTCATCACTCCATGCAGGTCCATCCTTCCCTCCCTTTGCTGATGCCACTCCAGTTCCTTTCACCTCTCTCTCTGCAGCATGAGCAGTCTTTTAAGATCTCACTCAATTTAAGTCTTCTGTGACAGCTGCTTCTCACTCACATCATCTGAACAGACAGCATCTTGTCCCAGTTTGTTTTACATGATTTGACGAAGGAAGAGGGAGGGGTACTTTCTCCTTCTATCAGCAATTTTTCAGTAGCTCAAAATAGCTATCACTGACAGCCCAGTTCAATGTCTCCATTTCTTGGGGCCACAAATTTCTCTTCCAGGTATCCTGCCTTTGAAGCTGCTGCCAGGAAAGCAGAGATTGAACAGCTTGCTCTTAAGGATCCTAGACTGTCCCTCTTTTCTGAAGGGTACGAGAATCCAGGGGATTTCACCTGTGGTTAAATGAGAGGAGAGTCAGTGTTTGATTTTCATTTTCCTGCAGGAAATATCATTTTTAAAGAAATTCTGTTTGTCTCCAATCTTATTTCTCATGAAGTCTTTTCCTTCAAATTGATCTTCAATTTCAAGAAGCTTCTTCATCTGCTCAGAATCCTATATGAATTCCTCCTGCTTAATTTGAAAGCAAAATCAAATTGCTAAAAACCATGGACATAGAAAGAAAGAGACATACTGTTGGGAGTGAGTCTTACAGGTGTTAAATTTGGCTTCATTTAAATTTTTTTTTTTTAATATATTTTATTGAGTTTTTACAGAGAGGAAGGGAGAGAGATAGAGAGTCAGAAACATCGATGAGAGAGAAACATCGACCAGCTGCCTCCTGCACACCTCCCACTGGAGATGTGCCCGCAACCCAGGTACATGCCCCCGACCAGAATCGAACCTGGGACCCCTCAGTCCGCAGGCCGACGCTCTATCCACTGAGCCAAACCGGTTTTGGCCATTTAAATTTTTAAAAACTTTTTCTTATTTTAATTCAGGTGTAGTTGGTATATACTACTATGTTATATTAATTTCAGATGTACAATATAATGATTTGACATTTTTGCATGGTGACATGATTGCTACAATTTGTGGGGCGATCACATTATCCTATCTAATAAAGAAGGAATATGCTAATTGACCCTCATGCCATCGCAAAGATGGTGGCACCCACAGCCAATAAGGAGGGAATATGCTAATTGACTGCACACCCTCAAATATGGCAGTGTCTACAGCCAATAAGGAGAGAATATGCTAATAGACAGCCACACCCTCAAAGATGGCAGTGCCCAGTCCCCTCAGCCCTGTTGGGGTGGCAGGCATGCAGCAAAGCCTGCCTCCAGAGTCCCCCAGTCCCCTCAGCCCCCCCGCAATGCAGGGCTGGCCTGAGGTGCAGGCAAGCTTCATATGGCGGCTTCCCAGCCACCCAGGGCCACCCAAGGCTCAGGTAACCAGGGCCAGCCGAGGCTTGCACTGCTGGCAGTGGCAGCAGCAGAGGTGTAATAGGGGCGTTTCCTTTCCCTGATGACCAGGTCGCCTCCCTCCCCTGAGGGCTCCCAGACTGTGAGAGGGGGCAGGCTGGGCTGAAGGACCTCTCTCCCATGAATGAATTTTTATGCCTTACCTCTAGCAAGGTATAAAAAATGTCAAATGACATAATTTCTTTAAAATATGAAATTTCAGGGTTTCTTTTGAAAGCTTTGATATTATGAATAGAAGGGTGGATAGATGTGTATTAATTAGGAGACTTCAAAACCATTTTCAACACCTGGCTTTGTCTTCCCAGGGAACAAATACCTTTATAGTAGAAACTCTGGTGCTTACAGAAACACACACATTCTTTCAAGATGAAAATCCATTCTTTACAGAACTATATACTAGCAGGTCTATTTACTATCTCCAATTAACTGATGAAAATTTGTGAGAAAGGCAAAGTATGTGCAAGTGCCTAGCCCATGCCTCAATACATGTTAAATCAGACAAATCCTAATTTGTATTGAAAAGTCCAAGACAAAGATGAAAATAAAAGATAAAGTTTCTAATCCAACTAAATTCAATTCACTAAGTATCCTTTTTTTACATACCAACATATAAATGTGTCTTGCTCCAATTAGTAGATCTGATGCAAAAAAGATATGTGTTCAAAATATTTGGATGCATTTGTTTGTAATTCCTTTGCAGTAACAATTTATTGAGTATTTAATATGTGGAAAAACTAGAGATAACTAAAATCTGATGGGGGTACAGAAAAGTTAAGACATTTGAAGTACAATGCAGAGGAACATATGGGCAAGTCACCTAACCCAATCTTGGGGGGAAAAGCTTTGAAAGATGGGGCTACCTAAGGTGTGTGCTATCTAAGCTGAGGCATAAAGTTAGCCAGTGTCATTGCAATAATCTAGAAATGAGATGAAAATGGCCTGAGCAGAGTATTGGCAAGGAAGATGAAAAAAAAAGTACTCAAATTAGAAAGATTTTAGAAAAATGTTGAATGACCTAATTTCTTTAAAAATATAGAATTTCAGGGTTTGACTGTTTCCTTTGTCCTAGGAGGATAAGATACTGAATAGGAAGAGGAGCAGATGCAAAGGTGATTTATTTTACGAAGTGAATAACAATACACTAATCCATCTGCTTTGTAAATCTATGTTTTCACATGCAGCAAGTTTGTTTACAACTGAGTAAATATCTGTTCCTCAGAAGCTTTGACTCAACTGAATCTCTTTATACCAATAAATTGCTTCACTGTCTCATTCAAATACCCTAGCTGCTGGGCCAGATACCTAGATTTAGAGTGAAATTCTTTCACCGTCAGTCCTTATAGGCAGAAAGCATTCCTCATGATGAGATTAGTGCCTTTTTGAAAGAGGCCCATAGAGCCTCCTCCCCCATTCTGCCATGTGAGGTTACACTGAGAAGAAAGAATTCTATGAACCAAGAAGAGGGCTCTCAACAGAAACCTAACCTTAGTTGGGTTATTTCTGAATCTATGAGCTGATATTCCTCTAGGCTTTACACAATAACAAGATGAAGAGACACAGTGAACATGAGCAAACACTAATTTGTTCCATGTGGATAAGGCATCATTGATGCAGCAACTTCTGTGGGTTAGATATTGAAGATTTTCCAAATGAATAATGCCCCTGCCCTTGAGCTTACAATGTAGTAAAAAGGGCACACAGAGTGTGACAAGTGACATCATAAAGAGATGGACCACTTCCTATGAGCACCAAGTGGAGAACATGTGCAGTGGGCTGAGGAACAGTAAGCTGGAAGTTTCATGCAGAAGGTAGCAGTGAGGTTGGACCTGGAGGGTTGGCAGAAGTTGCTCGACTAGAGGAGTGCAGGAAGGTGTTCCAAGAAATAGAATATTGTGAGAAAAAATCTAAGTGTGAAAGCCAAGGAAAAAGTGAGGGACAGTGAATAAGATGAGGTGAGATAGCCAGACTGTGCAGGGTCATTGAGGAGAGTGATGATAAAGGAAGAATAATATAGAGGCTGTGAATGCCAGAGAAATAATTTGAACTATATGCACACAAAGGGGGGCCATGAGCAATTGTCAAGCAATAGAGTGAGGTGACCAGACCTGCTTCTCAGCATCAGCATGTCAATGGTAGATTGGGCATCAGAGAGATGAGTGTCAGGAATATCAGCTCATAGATTCAGAAATAACCCAACTAAGGTTAGGTTTCTGTTGAGAGCCCTCTTCTTGGTTCATAGAATTCTTTCTTCTCAGTGTAACCTCACATGGCAGAATGGGGGAGGAGGCTCTATGGGCCTCTTTCAAAAAGGCACTAATTTCATCATGAGGAATCTTCCCTCATGACCTAATCAACCTCCCAAATGCCCTGCCTCCCAAAATCATCACATTGGGATTTGGTTTCAACATAACAATTGGGGTGGGGTGGGTGGGGGGCACAAATACTCAGTCTACAGCAGTTTCTAACTTGGGAATTGTGTCATTGGAGAAACAGAGACGAGCAATAGGGGGAAAAACAAATGTGTGTGGTAAAGGAGATTGTGTGTACTGGAAAGCAGAGCTTGTTAACTGTTCTAACTCCTCTGTTCCTGTCTACTCCATTTCTCAGGATGCTGCTCCCACAGCATGAGGAAACTTCTATTATCAGTTCAGCCTCACTGAGAACAGCTGGGGGTGCAGGTTGGTAAGGAGCCTGCAATTACGAGAAGGAAGTAATCAGAGTAAGGAATGGAGGGGGGAGAATAAGAGAGTTTTCTAGGATTTGGAGAGTAAGAGTCTGAATAATTTGAAAGGAGGTTGGAATAGAGAATCAAATTGGAGAACCAGTGGCTATAAACTCCATGCTTGGATTCCTTTTTTGATGGTCTTTGAAAATGTGAATATAGCATGGATACATGGAACAGACTGACAGCTGTTAGAACGGAAGGGGATGGGACTGAATAAAAGGTGAAGGGGTTAGCCAAAGAATGTATATGTATAACCCGCAGACACAGAAAACAGTCTGGTGATGGCCAAAGGGAAGAGGGGCAGCAGGGACTGGGTGAAGTTGGACAAAGGTGGGGGCAAGTGGAGACATCTGTAATAGTGTCAACAATAAATATAAAGCTTAAAAATGAAAATGTGAATATGGGATTTGAGTTATTCTTAAGTTCCTTTGGAGGTCAATAGCTTCCTGGAATTCAGCATTGCCTTCCAGAGTGAACCACATGAGTCTGGTTTCCCTGGGCACAGTGGGTCAGATAGCTTTCAGAATGAGCAATGGACAAGTCCTCAGCTAATGGAAGTCATGGAGTACCTAACTGTTATTTGCCCATAGGGGAGAGGGTACACTTTTGGAGGAAGAGTAGGAGGTTTGATGACAGAAGGTTGGGTTGTGCTCAAGTAAAGAGAGCACGAGGAAAGAGAAGAAAACAAAGGAGATGTTGAAAGAGGATCAATGAAGTGTAAGAAAAATAAAGAAAAGTAGTGAGCCCAAGGTCACTGAGGTCAAGAGAGAAGGCATTTTGGAAAAGATACCGGAACTGGATTTTGTACCTTGGAGGTCAACCCCTGTCCATTACTATAGAGCTATGGGGACCAATGTCAGTGTACTGAAGAGATAATGAGAAATGTAAGTGGAAAACAACAAAGATAAACAGCTCTTCCAAAAATATAGGTGTCCCCCAAAAATGTATACTCACACTCTGAATAATTATAAAGGCAGTGTTTATTAAACTATATTTTATTTTCAAAATTCAGCAATCAGTTGTTAAAGTGTATAGACATTTTTGGGGACACCCTGTATTTCACAACTTTAGAAAGATAGAACGATGGGCAAAAGTATTTATGTAGAAAGGCTATTTATAATAAAAACATAAATCTCAGTTTTAATACAGTATTTGTAATTGTGCACATAGACCCTTGAAACACTTGCATGTGCACACAAAAGCATAATGTGCAACAAAAGGGAAAGCAATTCTTGTGCTGTTGATGAGAAAAAGTAAGAAAGAAAAAAAAGATAATCATGTATAACTAGTCTATTGTTGTGACTTTAATCTGGTGATTTTGCTGTGGTGGGCATGAACCTCCACCCAGAAGGCCTGCTGCATCCCCATCCTTCTTGAGGGGCAGAAATTTTGTCTCAGTCAACTCTGGAGACCCTTTCCCTGGCTGGAGCAGTTATATGGAGCTGGATCTTGTGAGAAAGGCTGGCCTCCAGGCCTGGATGCTATCAGCCTGTGCAGGTGTGTGCTAAAGCAGCCATGGGCCCACAGGTCCACTGAGACAGCCTTCAGTACTGTCCACCAGGCACTTCCACTGGCTCTTCTTTGTAGTCTCTGCACAGATGAGTAAGGGGCAGGGGATCATCCTGGTCTGGCCTCTGCCACACAGGACCATGGAAGTCTCTGCTGTGCTTGCTGAGGCCGCAAGCCTGGTGCCACTCTGCGGTAAGCCCCTGAAATAAGATGCAGGGTGCCTCTCTCCGTATGATCATCACTTATCCACTGCTTTTACTCCTTTCTTAACCCCTTGGGAAACCTTACCTAGATTTGGGGGTAATGATGAGTGTAGGGAGCCAACCTCATTTGACATTTCTCCCTAAGGGCATAGTCCTTTGAAGCCTGTGAAAGACAGCAAAAGCACCCAGGCCATTTGCTCTCCATCCTACCACATCCTTCCCCTGAGGCAACAAGCACAAGATGTCCGGGCTTTTGATAAGGGAGGGGCTGACAAAAGGAGAATGATAGACTGGGGGAGGGAAGGGACCAGACATAGGTTAACTTTTAAAAACTACCCTGACAGAGACAACAGCACTCCCCTGCCTGTATGCAGCCAGAAGTACATATGCATTATTCATTCACTTGGACATGTTCCCCTTTCAGCCTGGAACCCCAGGTTTCTCCACTCTCTCTGCCTTCCCTGCAGGACACACCCACTTCCTAAAGCCCAAAACGTAAGCAGCTGTCATTCCTTGTAACAGCCAAGCTCTGCAATTTGCCAAAAAAAGGACATTCAAGCTCCCAAAGGAATGACATATACCAAAAGGTACTGCATTAGCCTCTTCATTAACTGGGGCCAATAAATTTATGAGAACCATGAATCAGTTACTCCATTATGGAGAACGATTAATGGTTAATTAACATGAGGACAGGGGCTGACCCTTCTCTTCATTGCCACTCACTCTGAGTACCCATGTGCAGGCCCAGGCTTCTGGGCAGAAAATGGACCTCCCATTGCTGTCTACAGTGCAGTCCAATCAGACCCTGAGGAGCAAAGCTGATAAAATGGACTAAGTGCAATCTTCTCTCAATATTGGGACTTTTCTGCAAGCCCACGCCTTTAAAAAAAAACTTTTATTATGAAAATAGTCAAACATGTAAAGTATATAATAGCACAATGAATTTCATGTACCCACCATCCAACTTCAACAATTATAAACACATGGATAAAAAAATAGACCGGGAAAGAAGATGGCGGCGATATAGGCAGACGCGTCCCAGGTCGTGTCCTGGAGCAAATGGAGTGAGCAGCTGAAACTAATAACACCCACCCCGAATTGGCGAAAGGGCTCAGCTGGTGAGACGGTTTGCAGCCGGGAAGGGCAGAACTCCCCTGGAAAGGTAAAAAAAACCCAGGGATTTGGGCAGGAAAGTTTGCCAGACCTCTGAGCCCAGAGGGTAGGAGGGAGACCGCGTGGCAGACAGGCGCGTCCCTTGGGACAGGAA
>NW_006295180.1:1437607-1441555 GCF_000327345.1 Myotis davidii | reverse complement strand
AAAAAAAAATTATAAACACATGGCCAATCTTATTTCACCTATGTGCCCCCTTTCTGGGTTATTTTAAATCAAATACCAGACATATTATTTATAACTAGAGGCCCGGTGCATGAAATTCGTGCATGGATAGGGTTCCTAGGCCTGGCCTGCGATCAGGGCCAATTTTCCCTGGCTGCCAGCAACTGGCTCCACCCCCTGCCGCTGATACTGGTTGCCCTCTATGTGTGGGGTGACCAACGGGGTGATCTGGGCCTGGCTCACTTGCACCCATCTTGGCCTGGAGCTGCCTGTGTCCTCTGCCACCCACCCCTGGTTCCCCATTCCCCATTCCCCATCGGGCAATTGGAGCCAGCTGGCTGGGAGCAGCTCCTGCGTTGAGCATCTGCCTCCTGGTAGTCAGTGCACATCATAGCGACAGGTTGTTCCACCATCCCATCGATTTGCATATTATGCATATATATATACATATACACACACACACACACATATATATATATATATATATTCAATACATACTTCTAAAGGGTAAGGACTTTTTAAAAATATATCCATAATAACAGTATCACCCTTAAAAAGTGGACAATTCCTCAATACCATTAAATTTCCTCATGAAACTTAAAATTTTTTAACAGTTTCTTTAAATTGGAATCCAAGTAAGGTCCAGACAATGCAATTGGTGGATATGCCCTTTATTATAATATTCTTTGGATGTATAGGTTTTCCCTCTATCATTGCTTATTCCTTGCGATTTGTTCTTAACATTTGTCCTAACCATGTCATTTGTTCTTAACATTTGACACAGTCTGGATTTTACTGATTGCAATGCTGTGATTGCTAGCGTGTGTGTGTGTGTGTGTGTGTGTGAGAGAGAGAGAGAGAGAGAGAGAGAGAGAGAGAGAGAGAGAGAGAGAGAGAGAGAGAGAGAGAGAGAGAGAGAGAGAGAGAGAGAGAGAGAGAGAGAGAGAGAGAGAGAGAGAGAGAGAGAGAGAGAGAGAGAGAACGGTTGGGTGGGGGTGGGGGGTGTAGAAATGTCTCATATTTCTGAGGAAGTTAGCTATAGAGGCTTCATTCAAATCAGTTTTTTGTTTTGGTAAGAATTTCAAAGGTGGGAGGTAGTGTGTACTTTCATTAGTAGAGATATATATGAAGTCCAGTTTTCCCTCTTTTTATGCTTTGTTATCAGCTATTAGTGATTATTGCCTAGAGCAGTGATTTTCAACTAGTGTGCCGCAAGAATTTTTAAAACATGCAATGTCTGACTATTTAATCAGGGGCACTGATCTCTTTACCTAAAATTGTCTAATTTAAAAAAAAAATGACAACAGCTAACACAACATTAGCTGTCTGGTGAAAATGAATCAAAATTATACCTATTTTTGTCAGATAGGCAAAAATATATATTTTTGGTGTGCCACAGAATTTTAGTAAGTAGTTTATGTGTGCCATGAGATGAGAAAGATTAAAAATCACTGGTCTACAGCATTGGTTTTCAACCAAGGTGATTTCGCCTTTCAGGGAACATTGGCAATGTCTGGGGACATTTTTGGTTGTCACAGCTGGGGAAGGGGTGCTACTGGAATCTAGTAGATACACACTAGGGTTGCTGCTGCAATGCACAGGAAAATTAACTGGCCCAAAATCCAATAATACAAATTTGAGAAGCCCTGGCCTGGATCTATACATTCATTTGGGGTTATAAAATGTTGTGTTCTAATCCCATTGTTCATTTTTTTTTATTTATTAGCTGAACTACTTGTATAAAGAAAAACTTCCTAATTAACTTTTGGGCTTTTCTGAGGCACAATTCATAGAGTTGAAACAAGTAAATACTTCTTTCATTTATCAGTTTTCAAAGTAATGAGGTAGTTTCTGAGACTCATAATGGCGATCAGTAAGATTTCTTCTCACATGAATCCTTTATGAACTAACTCAAGGTTATTAAGATACTAGAGGCCCACTATGTGAAATCGCGCGAGACCCAGACCCCAAGCGTGGAGGAACCCAACGTCAAGTCCTCTCCCACCAGCAGGTGCCTCGCTGCACATGAAGCCCCGCCCACCTTGAAAACAGTTGTGGACAGGATAAGAAGTTTCCTGCCCTAACCCTGCCTTCTCAGGAGCACTTAAATTGACCTTCCATGGAAGATGAGAATTGAACAGAGCAACACTTACTTGTTCCCATGAAGAAATCATATGCAACACTTAGTTGTTCCCATGAAGGAATCATATGATGTTCAGCATGTGCCTTTTGGCGATTGGTCATTACAGCGTGACGGTGTCACAGCCATGGGGTTTTTATAATAGAGATTGAAAGTGATCCAACTATGGCAGTGATGTCTGAATTATTCCCCCCTTTGGACAATAGGAGCTTATTCAGGTTGGTTCCTGGGTCTTTTTGACACATCCTGGTGCCTTTAAAAGTTTGCTTGCATTTCCGGATGACAAGACCCACTAGGGTCATCTTGTGTATTTCCTCTTCTGGACTAGAACCAACCACTTCTCCAAGGAGACTTGGTTCCTTTCGGTGGAATGTAGTGAACACCATCTGGATCCTACATTTTAAGACATAAATAACCCTTATAATATTATATTTCTCTCTAAGGATGGAATTTTCAGAGCTATGTTTTGCACATAAAAAAACTTAGACTCAAGAGAGTGTCTTTATCCCAACTCAAATGTAAAGCACAAGGAAAATTTTGAAAACTGGCGACATACATCCACCCCCATCTCCAGATTCTCTTTTAGTCGATAGACCTGAGAGTGGAACAGACTGTCCCAAAAGCCCAATAATGAAGATGCAATGACAAACTAGACTGGATCTTGGGGATCAAGAAGGCCTAGAAATGCCAAAGTTGGTCTACACCTACCAGCCTCTGGTCTCTCCAAGCCAGGACTCCCTCAGCCCCCCTTTCCTTGGCTGCAGCAGCATGAAAAGGGCAAGCTGGCATTTTCTGCAGTCAGATACCACAGGAGGGCACAGGGTGTGCCACGAGCAGTATGACACTATCAAAGGCTTAGGGAGATGAGAGAATCTTTTTTATATTACAAATCAGATATATAATTTTACATGAAAACACAGCTAGGTTATGGAGTAGCATGCAAGCTTTACCATTTAAATTTAGAATCTGTGACTTTGAAGAAGTTTCAATTTCTTGCAGGCCTCTCTGAACTTACCTTTAGGGTTCTGGTCCTCGGGTGTCAGGGTATTTTTGGGGAAAGTGTAAGAAGCATTGTGAAGCAATTCTGAACCACTCTGCTTCAATAAAGGGGTTGCTTTCTTTATTATAAACTTGAGTAGTTTAACTTATATTGAGCCCAGCTGGTGTGTCTCAATCCCCAATGGAGGGCATGCAAGAGTCCGCCAATCAATGATTCTCTCTCAGTGTTTCTACCTCTCTCCCCCTCTCCCTTCCTCTCTGAAACCTATAAAAAATATTTTTTTAAAATTATATTAAAAAATCAGAAGCTATGTCATTTGCCTAAAATCTTATAAGAAATCAATATTCAGTGATTTCTCCTTTCTTAAATGGTTTAGTATATTGAAGATACCTATCTTGGGTTTAAAGATGTCAGATTAAAAATAGCCTTAAATGATTATAGAAATACACCTGCTGTCTGCCCTTCCCCCCTGACCAAATTTTTTAGCCCTGCAGCCTCCTCTGAGTGAGCTCAATAAAAACTCCACTGCCCAAGTGATGAAATCAGATTAGCATGCCCCAGCTCTGATGTTCTGTGCTGAGGGAATTGGAAGGAGCTGATAGTGCTGGAGTTGGGCTATTTTGCATTTCTCAGTGACATCCTCTAATGAGCTGACAACGTAGAACACCAGGCTGCTGTCTTGGAGAAATGAAAACAACACAGTGGTCATTTCACATCCCATCATCCTAATGACAACCCATGAGCTGCCTCTTTCTTGCCTTTGATTAAAATCCATGGGACCTGCATGAGG
>NW_006295180.1:1413294-1437561 GCF_000327345.1 Myotis davidii | reverse complement strand
AAGTGACTGAGTGGAGGGAAGGAGCAGGCATCCTAGGGAAAAGCACACTGAGGAGAGTCAGGTAAGTCAAGGCCAATGGCCTTGGTGGTCCTTGAATCTTGCATTCTTGGGAGTTGTCATCTACAACGCCTGAGTAATTTCCTCCAAAAGAGCCAGCAAATGGTTCCACCAAGAGCTCCAATTCTATGTCATGGCT
Organism: Myotis davidii; assembly: GCF_000327345.1. Taxonomy (NCBI): domain Eukaryota; kingdom Metazoa; phylum Chordata; class Mammalia; order Chiroptera; family Vespertilionidae; genus Myotis; species Myotis davidii. The sequence continues at coordinate 1,437,365 of NW_006295180.1, read as the reverse complement.
CAACCATTTCAGCAGTGCCAATCAGAGGGGTGATGTTTACAAGGCAGGAATACAGTGGGCACACATCAGGACAGCTGGACCAGTTGTTAAAGATTGAATACCAAGTACTCATTGACAAAGAACACACTCCCAAAGTCCCTCCCCCACCCACTGCCTCAGCTGCCTCCATCCTTCACCTAAAGCCCCTATTCCACCCATACATCTTAACTTTACTGAGTGGGCAAGGCTTGGCATGAGAGGGGCCTGCCTGCTCCCGGATTCAGGATGATAGGCAACTTCCACTCTGATTGGCCAATGTGAGGCCAGACCCTTAAGAAATAGTTTTCATATTTGATTAGACATGCCCAGTAGACTGTCCAGCACCGCGGAGCCCTCTCAAACCCAGCAACAACCCGCAGATAGAGGTCATCTGCGGCAGGCTGCTTGCTTTCTTCCCCCTGTCCCTCGGGGCCTGTTGCCTACACAATACACTCTCTCTGGCCCCAATGAAGAACAAAGGAAGTGAAAGGCCTGCAATCCTTCTGGCTCTCAGAGGACTGGATAACCTTCACATCCTTGGCAGGCTCATCATTAGGATTTTTTTTTATTGCTCTTTTCTTGTTGCCAACCCTCTTTAAGCTTCCTAGATTAATAATGATGAGGCTGTTTGAACCATATCTCAAGTCTTTGTTTTTGATAATTTCTGTTCTCTGAGGCCCTCTTCTCCCCCTCTGGTAAGTCCTTCACCCATCTCTCCTTCAGTTGTATCCATTCTCAGATAGCCACAATGATAATCACCAACTAGGTCATTGGGGGAAAAGAAACAAAGCACAATAAAGAAAAAAGAAAAAACTATTTAGGTATTTAGTGGAGGGTTTGGGTGAGGAACAACATGAAATTTCATGGTCTATTTTCACCCAGTGAAAGGAAAGGAAAGGAGAAGGAGAAGGAGAAGGAGAAGGAGAAGGAGAAGGAGAAGGAGAAGGAGAAGGAGAAGGAGAAGGAGAAGGAGAAGGAGAAGGAGAAGAAATACCCTAAAGAATCTAGCATAGGGCAAAGGGGGAAGTAGATGGAGATGGTGGAGAACCCTCCAGGACCCACCCTTGAACCTGGGCTTGAGTCTGCTTGGTATAGGGAAGGGGGGAAATGTCCATCTGAAGTAACCAGTTCATCACAAGTAGACAATCCCCTACTTTCAGATAATCATCTATTATCTCTCCTTAAAGAGAAAGAACTATCAAGCTCAACAGAATCCTTCCTGCTTCTCCTCCTCCATGCCACTTCCTTTGTATCTCTGTATCCTTAGCCTTTTCTTATACCACTGAAGAAACTATATGAAGGGAACATCCCACAGGACCTGAGGCTGCCCACCTGGCAAGAGAGATCTTACTGTGCAACATCAGCCTGGGCTGGGAGCCAGGGATGTCAGCTGTCAACTTCCAACCAGAGTGGAAGGGCTGCCAGCAAAAGTGGAAAACCAGAACGTCTCAGAGAAGTAAGAATGTATTTAGGAATCACTCACCACTCTACTGCAAGATTTAGCTTCTTCAATTCCCCAGAATTCATGCAAGGTTCAGGGACTTTAGAGCAGCAGACAAACTTCCTCTCAGGGAAAAAGCTCACTGTTTGGCTGTAAAATAGCTAATGTTAGCCAATCTGTGAAATAGTAACAATACTAACTATCTGTGACAGACACAATGCCATGTGTTCACCAAATCCAGTTCATTCCCTCTCTTAGACACAGCAAACAGCCCCCAGCATTGCCTGCAGTGCCCCCATGAATGAGCTCTTGTGAATAGGCATGGAGAGAAGGATGGAACACTGCTGCTTCCAGGCCTGGCCTCTGAGACCTTCAACAGTCTTCCACGCATTGTCTCTTCCTCCTTAGCCATCTGGATGCAAAAACCCAGCAGAGGACTCCAAGGGCCTATAGAAAGTGGAGCCACTAAGTGATGGGCCCTGGCTCCCTAAGAGACTACAAAGAGCAAAGTTCTTCAGCCCAACACACACACACACACACACACACACACACACACACACACACACACACACCACACACACACACACACACACACAAATACATACAGAGATACAAGCCACATTGGACTGTGATATGAAGAAAAATAATTTTATTGTGTTAACCCACTGAGATGTTAGGGTTGTTTGTCACAGCTGCTAATGTTACACTATTTTTAAAATGTTTTTATTGATTTCAGAGAGGAAGGGAGAGGGAGAGAAGATAGAAACATCAATGGGAATTAAGCCCACAACCCAGGCATGTGCCTTGACTAGGAGTTAAACCATAACCTACTGGTTCATAGGTCAATGCTCAACCACTGGAGCCACACCAACTGGCCTAATGTTACCTTATTGGACATACTCATGGGTGTCACTAACATATTGAAAGAGAGAACACATTTAGAGCATCTAGTTCTGTGCTATAAATGCAGTAGGTGCTCAATGTTTAAGGATTATAATATGTGAAGCTGATTGGTTTTCTTGGAGGCCCTGATATAGAATTTTTGTCAACAGGAGTCCTCATAGCTGATGAGAGGGAAGTTGCACTCAGAGGGAAGGGCCAATGAAAACATAGGGATAAACCTACAGGAAAAGTCACTGAAGAAAAGCCACATGGGGAGAACTCGATATAGCAATAGTCACTGTACATCTTCTCATCTGACTTCTTCCTGGATTTGTTAAATACGCCATCAAGTCTGCCAGCTTCCTTGAGTCCCTAACTCCACAACAGGTCCTGAGCCCCTCCCTCTGGTGTGGTCTGTTGAGCACCCCCTTGTTCTCGCAATTTTCTAGAATAGTCCTTCCTTTCTAGCCTTTGCCTGACCTCTGGATCCAGCACCCTCATTTATAAACTACCTACTCTGTGCCAGACACTACATTTAACATTTACCAAGGCAGGGAGGATGGGAGTGGTTGCCCTGATACAAAGCAACAACAGGGCACATTGTCTGTAGAAAACGAACATGATGATGAAGCAGTCAGTCTGCTTTTTATCACCACCTTGTGAAGGCAATCTGAAACAGAGCCAGGATGAAAACTCATCCCTGCTCCCTGCCCAGGCAGTCCCCACACACTCCTCACAGCCTGTAGAAAGCCATTGGCTAGAGACACAATGTCAAACAGAGCATGGTTCCTGCCTTCGAGTTGCCTGTAGTCTAGCAGGGGAGACAACAGCTAAATGAATGAATAGCATGGGAGTAATCAGCATCAAGGAAGACTCTTCCAAAGAAATGCTAGGGGAGCCTAACATTACAGAACCAGAGCTAGGATTCTAACAGGCACCATGAACCCAGAGGCATGAGGCCGCGTGATGCAGCCAGGAGAATACAAATATTCCCTGTTGCTGGAGGTACAGATGCACCTGGGCAGCAGATGCTCGTCAGACCAGAGGGGCCAACAGAAGGCAGTTCTGGAGGAGCCTTTATCCTGCTGGCAGTAAGAAACTAATAAATTATATATTTTTACAACTTTATTGAGACATAATTCAAATACAATACAATTCATCCATTTAAAGTGTGCAGTTCCGTGGCTTGTATATTCATGGAATTTTGTAGCCATCACCACAAACAATTTTGGGAAATTCTCATTACTCCAAAAAGAAACGCTGCTCCCCTTAGCTGTCACTCCCCAATCCCTCTTGGGTATATGCCTAGGAGCAGTAGAGGGTTTTTAAAACAGAGAAATGAAAAATTAGACTTTCATTTTTAAAGGATTACTCCCTGGCCTACCACTGCCCAAGGCCTGGCATGGTGTGTGTACATGTGTACGTGCATGCGCGTGCACACACACACACACACACACACACACACCACTAGCATCATCCTCATATTCCTGAGGATCTACCTGCAGCCACAGGCCCTTACTCCTCACCAGCTGCAGCCACTGAAACTTCACCCCTGCACACTGGGCCCAGCCACACCCAGGCCCTGGTTTCCTGATTCAGCAAGAGCACCTGACCTCGGCAAGTTCACACCCTTGGGTGCTACCTCCTGGTGGCTGGACTGAGTGTATCTGTTCTTGGGAGATTTTTCACCTCTTGGCCTATTTATTACCCCTGAGAGTTAACTCCCTGCCCCTCTAAACACCCTTTCCTTACTTACTTACCATGTCAAACCACATCGCTCCCCGTCCCCAAGAGGGCCAGAGTCCATTGGCTACCAACAACAGCAGTGATTCCAGACCCACACAGGACTTATAGCAGTGGTTATCAACCTGTGGGTCGCGACCCCTTTGGGAGTCGAACGACCCTTTCACAGGGGTTGCCTAAGGCCATCGGAAAACACATATATAATTACATATTGTTTTTGTGATTAATCACTATGCTTTAATTATGTTCAATTTGTAACAATGAAATTGGGGGTCACCACAACATGAGAAACTGTATTAAAGGGTCGCAGCATTAGGAAGGTTGAGAACCACTGACTCATAGAGTCCCTGGGGTTCCCTCAGGACCCCCCATGGGGGAAGATGTTACTGTCTCCATTTCAGAAATGGGGAAACTGAGGCTTCGAGGGTTTAAGTGCTGTCCTAAGGCTACACAGCAGCTAAGTGTCAGAGCCCAGCTGCCACCTGTAAGGGTGAGGTACAATCAGCAGTTAGGGCTGCTTTCACCTGCTGTAACAAAACTGTTATACCTGCTTAGTCAGTGGGATGACTTTTTCCTCACATAGCCATAGGTCCGAGTGAAGAACTGGTGCGCACGTTGGCAGGTTCAACAGTCCCGAGCTCCGGTGTCTTTGTGCTTTACAGTCCTTAGTATGAGACTTTCGCTTTCCTGATCAAAATTCCTACTCCTGACTGCTGTTCTTTTTTAAAAAAATATATTTTATTGATTCCAGAGAGGAAAGGAGAGGGGGAGAGAGAAACATTAATGATGAGAGAGAATCATTGATTGGCTGCCTCCTGCACGGCCCCACTGGGGATCGAGCCTGCAACCCAGGCATGTGCCCTTGGCCGGAATCGAACCCAGGACCCCTCAGTCCACAGGCCAATGCTCCATCCACTGAGCCAAGCCAGCTAGGGCCAGACTGCTGTTCTTTTATATCAGAAAAACAATAGCTTTCCCCCAAACCCCATTCAGAAGGCCTCTCTTCCATGTCACTGACTCATTAGGAACTTGCAACATTCCACCTACAAACGAAATTAACATATGTAACCAAGGGAGAGGAGGAGAATGGATACTGGTGGGGAACCTGGGTGCAGGCTCTGAGCAAGTCCAGCCCCCCTGGCCTCTCCCACGCAATGAGCACTGCCTAAGGCAGCTGCCCAGTGCCTCCCCACCCCACCAACTCCCTGCTCTTTAAGATGTCCTGGGCTAAACCACAGAGCGAAGCAGCTTCAGGTGGGAGAGCCTCTTGATCATCAGCATTATTGGCTGAGCGCATATTCCCACGGGCCAGGGGAAAGGTTGGTCATTTCCTCTGGTGCGGATGTTAGTGAAAAGTGGCCACTCTGGGAAGACTGAGAGGCCCTGGGGAGACCGCAGCCCTCCACTCCCTGGCACTCACAACTGCTGCGAGCCTTAATGGCCAACGACCCCACGTCCTCATTTCCAGGCCCGCCACAAAGCCCTTCTGCAGAAACTTCTGACTCTCCAAAGGGCTCAGGAATAAATTATGTATTAATCATCATCTCAGAATGAATGGGAAAGATCAGATGTGTAATTGCTAAGCAGCATTAACCTGGAAGTTGGGGGCTGGTGGGCAAGGGAGATGTGGTGAGATGGGGAGGAAAAGAACCTCTAGATGACTATAAAATACAGAGTCCTAGAAACATCTGCATTTCCAAGGGCAATTACAGTAGATACATTTATCTTGTCCTTTTCCTCTGGCTGAACAGGCCCTTGTGACTGAAGGAGCTAATCATGTGATATTTCCACAAAAGAAAAGAGCTAGCCAGGCCCATTTTCCTCAGTATAACCCCAGAATAGCTCAGAATGGTCCTGTCCTGAGATCCTGTGTTAACACCCCTTACTGTAAATGGCCAAGCTCTTCCATCCTCTGATTAAAACGTGCCTAGCAAGCACTTCCACGTATCTGTTCCCCTAGACCAGTGGTCAGCAAACTGCAGCTCGGCAAACCACGGCTCGCAAGCCACATGCAGCTCTTTGGCCCCTTGAGTGTGGCTGTTCCACAAAATACCGACTTCTGCACATGGGCCACAAAGTTTCAATTGCACTTTGCATGCAGGCCCACACATGGTATTTTGTGGAAGAGCCACACACGAGGGGCCAAAGAGTCGCATGTGGCTCACGAGCCGCGGTTTGCCAACCATGGCCCTGTACCCTCAAAAACCTGCCTTGAACACTGGGCAGGCAGGGGAGTTTGGGCTTTTGGGCTTTAGCCTTCCCTTCCCCTGGATGGCACCATCCTATCTAATAAAGAGGGAATATGCTAATTGACTGTCACACCCTCACAAGATGGCAGTGCCCTCAGCCCCGCCTCACCCAGTTCCCGCAGCATCCAGCCTCATCCAGCCTCAGTCCCCCAGTCCCCTCAGCCCCACCTCATCCAGAGTCTCCCAGTCCCCTAAGCCCTGCAGGGAAGGCAGTTGGAGGTGGTCAGGCCAGCAGGGGAGCAGTTAGGGGGTGATCAGGCTGGCAGGCAGAAGCAGTTAGGGGCAATCAGGCAGGCAGGCGAGTGATTAGGAGTCAGCAGTCTTGGATTGTGAAAGGGATGTCTGACTGCCGGTTTAGGCCCGATCCCCCAGAGACATCCCCTGAGGGGTCCCAGATTGGAGAGGGTGCAGGCTGGGCTGAGGGACAACCCCCCCCCAGTGTACAAATTTTGTGCACTGGGCCTCTAGTTTATAATAAAATAGCCAATATTCTCCACTACAGTTCTCAGTGTTTGACTGCCAGTGCCAGTGCATGAACTCTTTCACCTCAGTAACGTGAGGCCTGGTCCCCTCAAGTGAGGGCTGTGACTTGAGAAAGCACTCCTCCCACATCTCAGTCTTTTAAACAGCATGTGACTCTCACTCAAGACATCTCTTCTGGTTCAATTGCCTCCCTCCTCTCTGAAGGTTAAAACTGCAAGAGCCTTGGTAAACGAAATCACCTTGAATTTTTAGCAAACACCTTTCAAAATTGAGACATCAGGGGATGACATTCCTCTGCCCAAAACTTTCAGTGGCTTCCCATCTCACTGAAAATAAAATCCAAGGTCCTTACTCTGGTCTTCAATGTCCTCCAGGATCTTCCCTGCTCCCAGCCTTTCTGATCTCCTCTCTTTCCTTCTCCCCATGGCTTCCTCCTTCCCAGCCATGCTGGCCCCTTCACTTTTCCTCATGCACATCAGGCATCCTCCTGTCCCAGCCTCATCTAGCCTTCTTTCTCCAAGATGTCCAAGTAGTTGCTTCAGCCCCTCATTCCAGCCCCTGCATTACACAGAAAAGACTTCCTCTAAATAAAATAGCACCTTCCTATTCTGCCTGTGTCTACTTAGCATGATTTCTTTTCCTCTTTAAGCATGCATCTCCGCCTGACATAGTTTATACTGTGTATATACACTGAGTGGCCAGATTATTATGACCACCTGACGTTTGTAGGCAAATTAGCCTTACACTGCATCGTATGGGATATGGAAGTCAAAGGTGTCTGCAGTTACCAAGATAAAACATCTCCAATTCTCACAGGAACACAAGGACTGGACAGTTGAGCATTGGGAAAAAAGTCATGTGGTCTGATGAATCACGTTTCCAGTTGCATCATGCAGATGGCAGAGTGAGAATTTGGTGGAAACAGCATGAACGCATGCACCCCACATGCATGAGTACAACCCTTCAAGCTGGTAGGGGCAGTGTTATGGTCTGGGGCATGTTTTCCTGGCATGATTTGGGCCCTTTAATTTGTGTAGAACAACGTCTGAATAGCACAACATACCTAAGTATCGTTGCTGATCTAGTTCAGCCTATCATGTTGATGGCATATCCCAATGGAGATGGCTTCTTCCAACAAGACAATGTGCCATGCCATGGTGCTCGTATTGTGCAGGAGTGGTTTCAAGTACATGAGGGAGACTTTACCTTGCTTAGGTGGCCCCCAAAATCACCAGATCTCAATCCAATTGAGCATTTGTGGGACGAAGTTGAAAGAGCCATCATAGCAGCTGGTTCCAAAACCATCAAATCTCACAGAACTGGACAGTGCTATTCATCAGGCATGGTGTTAGATTCCTCTCATCACCTTTCAACATCTCGTGGAGTCAATGCCAAGAAGAATTGCTGCAGTACTGAAGGCAAAAGGTGGCCCAACGAAGTACTGATGGGTGGTCATAATAATCTGGCCACTCAGTGTAGTTAATGCCCTTCTCCTAAGTTTCATGAGGAAAAAAAACTTTGTTTAGTGCGTTCACTGTTAAACTCCAGGGCCTAGTTGAGTCACTGGCAATGTTATGAAGTTGATCATTCTGCAATATACAAGTGTATCACATCAACACATTATACATCTTAGACTTACATAATGTTTCATGTCCATTATATTTCAGTAAAGCTGGAAAAAATAATAAATATAAAAGTCACTCAAAAGTATGGATGTCCCTTGTTATCTGACTCTAATCCTTTCCTGAAATTCCAGTGGATAGCCTATATTCTATTACACTAAAGGGAAAATAATAATGTGTTCCCTCTATTACCTATATCCCTTAATTACCTATGAAACAACCCACTGTGGGTTTCTGCATGATATAAGGCATTTAAAACACCAATTACCTAATTATTTGGCTCTTAATGAACTTATTAGTGAGTATGTTTGTGTGTAGTAGGTTATAATAATGAAACAATTACACTTTCTACATAGAAAAGAACGATATATTGTAATGTAAATAAATACAATGATTAGTTAATGATACACAATGAATGCAAATAAAATTTTATTTATAAAAATAAAATAAATTTTAAATGCTTACTGAGTGAATTTGAGCTGGAAATCACTGTTAGTGAGTGTATGGTTGTGGAGAGATCAAAGTGAGCTGGGGAAGGAGTGAGAAGCCATCAAATACTCAAGGTACATCCATCTTCTAATCGAGCAATTAATAGGCAGTCATTTCTTGGCATTTGGGAGTCTATAAGTGGGGAAATGACTGTGAAACATCCAAAGTCATTAATGAGGCAATAGAACTTAAAAGAAACACACCCAAAATAGGAATTTGTTTTAACTACATGACTATATAATTATTACCCATACTGGGACAATTTTGAGAGTTAAAGAGGGAAAAATAAATAAAAGTATGTAATTTTAAAGGTATGCATTATACATTGACAGGTTGACTTTACTATAATGATAGGTCTAAAAAACAGCTCTTGTAAAAAATTATTTTTTTATAAAAAAGTCACTTCTAAAAATTGAAAAAGTACATTAAAGTGAAATTTAAAAATTTATTTAGCTTAATTTGTCTGTACAGTTAAAAATAATATAAGCTAAATATTAGTTCATAAAACTTATTTTAATTAGTTCTGGAATCATATCTATATTAAATACCATGTCACAGGTATTTTGATAAGTAATATATTTTTAATATGTATATTTTATTTTTCATAAAATTACCTACAATCTTCTTCAAAGTTGCTTTTTATCACTTTTAAATTTGAGTTATTGACATCTTCAACTTCTCTGTTCACCACAGTAATTTTAATTAAGAAAATATTCTTTCTACAGGTGCTAAGATACTTGGTAAGTGAAGAACTAATTCTGATAAACAGAAAATATTCTCAATTCTAATTTTTTTCTTATTGATATGTGTTAATATTTCAGGTCAGATATTTTCACAGTCTTTTACACTCTGAGAAACTTTCTTTGACAAATATTTTATGAGATAAAACATCAAGTAAGTTGTCTCCATTTATAATTTTTAATGTTTGCCAAATTTAAATGCTACAAAATCATATAACTTCTCAATTTCATTTCATTCCATACAGAATATAAATTCACCCAAATGAATATAAAAGCTTCATCAAAGTATTCTTCTCATAAGTAAGATATTTCAAAGCATAATTATTTATTCTCGATTTTAAATTATTTAATTCACTCAATTCTGCCTTTGGTTTTGTAAGTATGAGTTTTGTTTTCAATAATTACATTTTCCTAAAAGCTTGCTTTGGGCTCATCATTCTTTGAATACTTGATTAAAGATTACCAATTGATTTTGAACAAAATGTAACAAAATTTAGAAGACTCATTTGTTAAAAAGAAAATAAAATAAAAGGTCAATATATATATTGTAGTACACTGGAGTTGATGTGCAAAGTAGCCAGTTAAGGCTCAAACATTTCTAAAATCTAAGAGTATGCAGAAAAGGAAGAGTCCTATCATCAGGATGAAGCACTTTTTTACTCAACATCTTCTCTACCTCGAGTATTTTGTACTTGAGTTTCCCAGTGTACAAATAAAAACATTTATGTCTGACACCTATAGCTTCAGTTTTGTTGGTAGGATATCACAGCTTGTTTGGATATAGATATGAACTATGGACGCACTACATCTAATTCCAAATACATTTCTACTCCACGGGTTTCTGAATTTAGTAATAACACCATTTCCCTATGATGCTGTGCTCCACTAAAATCTGTGTGTTGTACCAGGACCATCTCCACTGTTGACTGGTTCTTAAGTGAAGCGATAAATTACAATAATATCAGAGACTATATCTTTGACAGAATGAACTTCCAAAAGCTTTGCTTTGAGTCCATAAATTGTATGAAAAGAAATCAAACCATTATTTAAATTATCTGGTTTTCTCTTGAAGAAACTGATATAAAACTGCATCATCTGGCTATTTGTAATATCCTTATTCTGCTGATGGAGCCATTACACTAATAACGTCACTTTACTTTTCCTATGTGCATAAGAAAAAATGGGATAGAAATTAAGCAAAATTAAGTGGCAAGAATAATCATTTTACCTAACTGAAAAGTCATACTTCCTAGAGTGATATAGAACACACACTACATGTGTGAAATGGTCATCACCAGGCATAATTGTCTTAAAATAGCTGATTTTTTAAATAGATGTGATTCTTTAAAAAAAAAACAAAAAACGAAAAACAGTTTGGTTTCTGGGTTTCCAGTGGTTAGTGATATTATTACAGCCCCCAGGGTACATGGCAAATGTTAATAAGCATTTGTGCAGTCTTCACATTCATCATCAACATTTTTGAGCAAAGGATTCTAGGACTTCATTTTTCACTAAACATACACTTTTTTAAAGCTCAATACAAAAAGAAAAAAAGGAAAAAAATAGTATTATCATATGGGGCTAAAAATAATACTTTTTTTCCCACCTCCTAAGTTCTTCTAGCTGGACTAATAGTCAAATTAGCAGACAGATTAACAGGAGAATTTTAATACACGAGCATGGGGAATTTACATAAGCATGGAAATTCCCAAAATCAGTTAGGTAAAATTGGGTACTTACTTCATTTTGGACAAAGGAGAAAGGTGCGGTGGGATGCTAGGTTTCAAAAGTGAGAACGGGCGATTTGCAAATAACTGAGGAAGAGTAGAAGACACCTGGCAGGTACATCTTTGTTGGCAACACAGAAACAATGGGCCAGGGTTGGGAGGTGGAGATGATCTAGTAAGCAGGCTTGGAGTCTTCCTGTCTAATGGTAAGTGATTATGCTGAGGTTCCCTTCCTGGAGCAAGTTTTCCATCTGAATCTGTTTAGGCAGGAAAGGGGAGAGGGTCAAAGGTTCTGTGAGTCTTTTATTTCTTTTGTTGTTGTTAGTTCTCACCTGAGGATATTTTTTCCGTTGATTTTTAGCGAGAGTGGAAAAGAGGGAGGGAGGGGAAGGGAGGGAGGGAGGGAGGGAGGGAAGGAGGTAGAGACATTGATGTGAGGGAGACACATCGATCGGTTGCTTCCCAACACACCCTGACTGAGGCTGGAGTTCAAAACTGCAACCGAGGCACTTGCTCTTGACATGGAATCAAACCCATGATCTTTTGGTGGGTGGGCCAATGCTCTAACCACTGAGTCACACCGAGCAGGGCAAGTCTTTTGTTTCTTAATAATCAGCTTACAATCAATATCCCAAATGGCAGTTTTAGGGTGGCAAAACTTTGGTCCTGTTCAATCACATAACAAGATTTATTCTATGCAGTAGATGACAAACTCCAAGGTAGCAACTACAAGAGCATTCAGACCATTCTGCCTGCACTACCAAGAAGACAGTCAGCTCCAACTCTGTCTCCAGCCACACATTCACATCCACCAAACCCAACATGTCTCATGTTTTCTTCTGACTGGGATGACTCTATGTCCTGGTGGCTCCAGGATCTCACACAGGCTGAGGCTCAGAGCCCAAGGTGCCAGCAGGCGTGGCAGAAGTGGAATACTTCTCCCATCATTGAGTACTTAGACCAGGAGTTAATTGTCCCTGGCCACTCATGTCCAGTGGGAATGGACTCTCCTTTTGAGTCCTCTAGGAAGAATCAACCTGGCCAACACCTTGTCTAGTCTCCAGAATTGTGAGAGAATAAATTTCTGTTGTTTGAAGCAGCCCTAGGAAATGAGTATACTGCCTTCGTTTCTGAAAGGAGACCACGCCAGTCCTCAAAATCCAGTCTTAATTTGCATGTGGAGAACCACATCTCCCTGGCTTGGCAAGTTGGCTCTTGCAATTTTTTAATTTTTTGGACTGTTCTGAAATTGCCCTAGCAGAGGAACAATTTTTTGTATTTTTTTCTTTATTTATTAAGGTATTACATATGTGTCCTTATCTCCCCCTTCCCCCCCCAATCCCCCTCTGAGGTTTGATGGTCTGATCGATGCTTCTCTTTCTCTGGATCTGTTTTTGTTCATCAGTTTATGTTGTTCATTATATTCCACAAATGAGTGAGATCATGTGATATTTATCTTTCTCTGACTGGCTTAGTTCGCTTAGCATAATGCTCTCCAGTTCCATCTATGCTGTTTCAAATGGTGAGAATTCCAGAGGAACAATTCTTAGACCACTTCTGACACACACCACTTTGGTATTCACTCATCCAAAGCAGAGATAAGAGGATGTGATGAGTTTAGGTGGTGAGGGCAAAAGGATAAATTTTGATACATCAGAGCTTCTAGATGACATCAATATGATCACACAAAGCTATGTGGGCTTGTCCCCAAATTCGACAGCCTGTGTGGGATCCTTCTTTCCCTTACTTCTCTGACAAAATAGTCAAATACATGTGAATTTACATTTTCCAGGTCATCCTTTACTTAAAATTCCCACCTCCACTCTGGATGGAATCCTTTATGTTCTTCCCAGCACATACTTAATACAAAACAGTCAAGTGAGAAAAGTTTACCGAAGGTTTCCTGGGAAATGTAGGAGGTGGCTGCACAGCACAAAATAGGAAAACAACTTAAAATTGAATACTAGGCATGGTTTCTTTTTTTTTTTTTTTACTTTTTTATTGAATTTATTTTGGGTGGCATTGGTTAATAGAATTTTCAGGTGTACAATCCTATAATACATTATCTGCATATTGTATTGTGTGTTCACCACCCCAATTTGAGTCTCCTTCCATCACCATTATCCCTCCTTTATCCTCTTCCACCTCCCACACTCCCATATCCTACTATTGCCTGTGTCTGAGGGTTTTTTTTTGGGGGGGGGGTGGCGTTGCTTAGTCCCTTCACCTTTTTCACCCAGCTCTGCATCACCCCTCCACTCTGACAGCTGTCAATTTGTTCTCTATCTATGAGTCTGTTTCTGTTTTGTTTGTTAGTTTACGTTGTCCATTAGATTCCATATATGAATGAAATCATATGGTACTGGTCTTTGACTGACTTTTTTCCCTTAGCATAATACTCTCCAGGTCCATCCATGCTGTTGAAGAGTGTACAATTACCTTCCTTTTTATGGCCAAGTAGTACCCCATTGTGTGAATATACCACAGCTTTTTATTCACTCATATACTGATGGGCACTTGGGCTGCTTCCAAATCTTGGCTATTGTAAATAATGCTGCGATGAACATAGGGGTGCATATATTCTTTTAAATTATGTTTCAGAGTTGTTGTTTTTCATATATATTCCCAGAGGTGGAATTGATGGATCATAAGGCAGTTCCATCTTTAATTTTTTGAGGTAAATCCATATTGCATCAACCTGCATTCCAACCAACAGTGCACAAGGGTTTTCTCTTTGCTCCACTTTCTCACCAACACTCGTTTGTTGTTTTATTGATGGTAGTCATTTTGACAGGTGGGAGATGATATCTTACTGTGGTTTTCTTTTGCATTTCTCTAATGATCAGTGATGTTGAGTATCTTTTCATATGTCTACTGGTGACTATTAGGCACCATTCTTAAGAGGCCTTTGGACATGCCACAACCACCCTCTTCCTCTCCTTGTGGCTGGCCCATGCTCTTTCTAGTGCTCATGTCTCTCTGAGCTCATTTCTCTCTGACACACAGGCTTTGTGAGGAGTCTTCTAGGTTCAATTCCCACCTCCAATATCTCCTGCTTGTATGATCTTGGATGCATTGTTTAACCTTTATGTGCCTCATTTCTTCATTTGAGAAATAAGTATAATACTATTCACTCATAAAAAAGAAATAAGTACTGAAACATGCTACTGCATGGATGAACCTCAAAAGCATTTATACTACATGAAAGAAGCCAAACACAAAAGGTCACATATTGTATGAGTTCATTTTTATGAAATGTGCAAAGTAATTAAATCCATAGAGACAGAAAGAAGATTGGTGGTTGCCAGGGGCTGAGAGAGAGAGGAATGAGGAGTAACCACTTAATGGGTGTGACAGGTTGAATTGTGTTAAAAAAAAAAAGGGGGGGTAAGATAGATTGATGTCTTAACCTCAAGTACCTCACAATGTAAACTTATTTGGAGATAGGTTTTTTACAGAAGTAATCAAGTAAAAACAAACTGATTAGGGTGCACCTAATCCAATATCTGCCTGGTGCCCTTGTTAAAAGGGGCAATCTGGGCACAGGGCGTGGTAGGTAGAGGCAAGTCAATGTGAAGACACACAGGAAGAACACCTCTGGGAAACAGAACCCAAGGGTGGGATGGCTCAGCTGGAAGCCAAGGATAACCAAGGACTGCTGGCCATACCGGGACTTGGCAATGGTGCAAAAGGGATACACTTTCAGTAAAAACTGTACTTGGAATTCTGAATTTTGACCTTTTCCCAGGCTAGTGATATGCAGTATGATACTCTCTTGTTGCTCCAGTCAGCCACACAATTATGTAGGTCAACAACTGATATTCTACAGTGTATGCATTGTGTTAGATGACTGGTGTTGCCCAGCTACAGGCTAAGGTAAGTGTTCTGAGTACATATAAGCTATGATGTTCAGTAGGTTAGATGCATTAGATGCATTTTTTATTTATAACATTTTTCAACTTACAGTGAGTTTATTGGGACATAACCCCATTGTAAGTCAAGGAACATCTGTGCGGGCACACACACACACACTGAGACATAGTAAGCACTCAATAAAGGTTAGACAGTATTACTGTTTCCAACAGTCTCTCTTCAAATTTCCCTCCTCTAACCATCAACCAGAAGAGCAGCATTAATTCCCCAAACCTGTTTTCTCTCAAGCAGAGCATTTTAGCCTCTCCTGGCTATACTGAGTCTGAAATGTCTTCTCTTTCACATAAACTCTCCCAAGCCATTTTCCTAGGAGTCTCTCACCCACAAGATGAATTGTGCTCTCCACCCACCCACCCCACACCCACCCACCACCACCAAGTATTCAAAAGTTAGCAGCAGACAAATTCATAAAAATAATTATTATTTCCACTCCACCCCCACTAAACGGCTGCATATTGAACTCATTTCACTATTGCCTAAGGACAAGCACTTTCAGTCCTTCTTGGGGGCTTGGGGGTGGTAACTTTATGGGGGGCCCAATCACAGTCTCCTCCTGCTTCTGACCAGCATTTCTCTAGGCTGTGATGGCAGAAGCCAGCAAGGCCAGCTGCCCACATGAAAAACAGACACCTAACCTGAGGCTCTGGGTTCTAGCCAAGTGGGTTTATTGTCCTCAACTCAGTTCATTACAGGAGGAAAAAGCCCAAGAGGGTGAGTTGTTGATCTATTAAAATGTTCAAGTCCCAGAAGAACAAAGAATTAAGATCTTTATTTTAAGGGATTAAAAAACACACACACAGAAGAATTACTTGCTGACTTTAAAGGCTTCTTGTTTTTTACCCCACTCCCTAAAATACAGAATAGAAAGCTTTGGTAAGTATTGAGGAACCAGCCTTGAAGAGATTTTGATGCTTTGTGCAAGTGGGAAATTGATCATGGGAGGAAAGAAAGGGGAAAAATTGTGCAAGTGAACGCGAGCAATGAAAGAAAAAATTCAAGGAGACACAGACCGCGGCAGCCGATTTGAATCAAGCATGCCATAGATCTGAGGAATGTGTTTTTGAAAATATATGCCTCAAATTACATATCACCGAATTGATGTTAATGTCCAACAACTTGTCATAACATGCTGCATCTTTAGGAAGGCCTTTTATTACTATTAATATGCCACTGTTTTTATAGTAGGAGCCATAGGATAGTGTATGTGGGAGGGAAGATGTATCAGCAAGCTCTCAGCCATGTATCCTGGTGGCAGTGCAAAGCACTGGCTTGAAGGATTCTATTACAAGCTAAATACATATTTATGTCTGAGATGCTTCTTCATAAATATTTTCTCTGGTGCCTTCATGCTCTTCCCTATCCATTTATGGATCGGTTAACCCCATAATCAAACACAATCCATGGGAACAGACAACAGTTTCCCAAACAAGTGCAAAAGAAGGAGAAATACAACAAACGTGCAATTCTTATCACAATATTAACTGGCTTCTGGGGAAGAATATTCCCTCCCTTTCATTTATTAAGATTATCAGAAAAGTAGAGGCTGCATTTAGAAAAAAAAAAAAAGAGTTCTGTGTATAAGATAAAGCAAATGAGAACTTTTGCATCAAATCAATAATGATGATGTTAAGAATAATGATTAAAATAATTGCAGTCAACATTTATGGAGCACACATGCCAGACCTAGTGCCGAGGGATCTACATGATTTATCTTATTTAAGCCTTCCAGCCACTAGATGGTGTAAATATTATTATCCCTATTTCACAGATGAAGCAACTGAGACTCAGACATCATTGCCAAGTTCACAAGCTATTAAGTGGAGCCAGTCCTCTGCTTAGGTTTATCTGATTCTGAGGTGTTCATTAAAATGCTCCTGGCCAAAAGAATGCTCTCACTTGCCCAGTGAAAATGCTACCAGTTCTCTCCAGTGGTTCCTATTCTTTTTGCCAAAAGATGCAATTTTTTTACTGCAAGTAATCTATAGCTTCTATAACTCACATTACCGTTGTGGCCAGATTAGCTGCTTTGAAACGAATTTTCTTCTGGCAAACCTAGGTAAGCAAAGCATACTTGGTCTTTGGGATCTAAAAAAAAGCCAAGAGATATAAACAGGTGAATATAGATATTGTGAAGACAAACAATAAAAATGGAGCCCCTAACTGGAAATATGAGTGCCCTGCAGTCAAGACATAATTGCTAGTGAGTTAAAGAGAAGAGAAAAAGGAGAGAGAAAAAGGATGGAGAAAGCCAGGAAACCCACTCAAGGCATAAGATAAAGGCAGAGAAAAGTAAATGCTTTTCTTAGATAATTAAAACTGGGATTTTACAAGATATGAAGTTAAACACTTGGTGAATTATATATTTATAATTTCTCTACTGAAGTGCCATAGGCCTCCCAGGTATTAATGAAAAGACCTCAGCATGGTGCTCTAAATTCACTGCAGTGTGCCAAACCTAACAAAATAAGCGCAGAAAACCTGCAAAATGGCAAAGTCGATCCTTTGATTTCTCTTACTGGCAACTGTTCTCAAACTGACACCCCTACCCCACTCTACCACCATCCCACTTACACATAGGTACATGCACACATGTGTGCAAAGAAAGAGACAATTCTAAGAATATTTTCTTCGAGTTGCTTTGCCTTTGAAATGTTTTATTATCTGTTAGTCAAATTTAGGACAACATCATCATTCTGCTGATGAACTAAGTCCTAATGGCTTGCCACACTTAGTAAGAATGGAGCCGTTCAGATCCTTAGACAAAGGAGGTGCAGCCTAAGACTATAGAATTCCATTTTCTCTTTGGGAAGCTTTTGTTTCATTCCACTTCTTCTAAGTGGATGAAGAGCCTATGTGTCAAAGACCAGTCCTGCTTAACACTTTGAAGTAGGCAACTCACTGCTTCCTGGTGCTTCCTGGTCTCCTTCTTGTTCAGAACCCTCCCATCTCTGTACTCTCCTCCCTAAAAACCTCCTCTCCAGCATCAAAGGCCTGCTCAGACCCTACTGGTAAGGGTGTAAATTAGTACTGTCTTTGTAGCTAGCAATTTGGCATTGTGTATAAAATAAATCTCAATAACATCCACTTCTGTGAACCACACAAAAATATAATCTATAGAAAATATTTATGCACAAAACTGTTAATCAGGGAATCACCTAAATTAGGAAGAGAAATACAGTGCCCAATTATGGGAGAATGTTTGGCTAAATAATGATCTACCCATTTATGCAAGAATATTTTTATCATTAAAATGAATACAATATGATAAAAGTAAAAACAAACCTATAAATTCATTTACAGTATAAATTTAAGTATACAAAATATTACCTACAGAATGAAGAAAAATATCAAGTATAGTTACCTTTAGGTGGTAGAATTATGTTTATATATAAAATAATTGAAGAAATAACATTTTTCTTTTAGCTATATTTTCCTTTATTGTCCAGGCTTTGACACTGATGTTTTAAAGGCAGGAGAGTATAGAGTTAAGAGCAGTCTGAAGTCTAAACACCTGGTTCATATCCCACAAAGCCCAGATCCACCGCTGCATGACTCAGTAGGTTACTTAATATTTCTGAACCTCACCCCAGCTCCCTCATAGATAAAATGTAGATAATTTTATTGTTGTGAGGATTAAATAAATTTATATTTGTAAGGTACTTAAAACAGTGGCATAGAGTAAATGCTTAGTAAATATTACTCATATCATTAAACAGTTATTGAGTCCTTATTGTGTGCCAGGTTCAATGTCAAACACTGTGGATAAAAATATGACTAAGATTGGCTCCCTGTTCTTGAGGAGAGAAAACTGACATGTAAACAGACATTCACAATTCTATGGGGTAAGTTCTACAAGGAAGGGATATATCAGTAATAGTTATTGTGGGAACAAAAAAGAGAGAGTCCCTACTCTTCCAGGGAAAACATTTTCACTATCACTGGAGTTAGAATCCCTCAAATAGTTTCAAATCCTAATGTCATTTCATATTTATTTATTTTAGGCAACTCAGTGGGGAGTATCTGCAGAAAAGGAGGCAGTAGACAACCTAATATCTTAAGTCTATAGAGTATTTTATACTTTCTAGACTGCTCTCATCTATACCATCCCAGTTCATTCTCACAGGACACCTATAAGGCTGCCTCTTTTCAGCCAAGCCTAGAAAGATAAAATGGACTGGCCGAGCTACTCGGCCAATAAGGAATAGAGATGAGACACAAACTCAAGTGCTACGGAAGATAACCTGATGTCATACTAGAGATGTCACAGAAAGGACTTCTCATTCTTCCATTCATTACTTCCACCGTTTTTACTCCAACATGACAATAGTCATAGGTGAAACCAAAGATCTAAAATGGAGACTGAGCCCCCAGTCTTATTATGGGCGTCTACTCAGGAGGTTAAGATATGAAATCGGTGCTCTGTAAACATCTCTGTTTGTAAAGCGAGTCTCCCACGCTATAATGGGGCAAAAGGGTTTGGTGTGCCAGTGAGCTGTTAGACAGTGGCGGAAGGCCAAACATGAACCCCTGGAAAAGAAGGTTTGGACAAGCTACCACCAAGAGCTCATGGTTTCTATTGGAATTCTGAAATCACACATGTTTTTATGGGAATTTGTTGATCCAAGGATCACTGATCTATACTTCTTCATGCCTGCTAAATAAATTTAGGTTTTCATCTGCTGACTGTTTTTTGTTTGTTTGTTTTTGTTTAATATATTTTTATTGATTTTTTTAGAGAGAGAGGAAGGGAGAGGGATAGAGAGATAAAAACATCGATGAGAGAAAATCATCGATCAGCTGCCTCCTGCACATCCCCTACTGGGGATCAGGACTGCAGCCTGGGCATGTGCCCTTACCAGAATTCAAGCCATGACCTCTTGGTTCTTAGGTTGATACTCAACCACTTAGCCAACCACTGAGCTACACCAGCCAGGCTGCTGACTGCTTGTGAGCCTATCATCCATCCATAACATTTTCTTTTGTGGACCCAGCTACTGAGAAGCAGTGTAATCTATAGAAGACAACAAAGACCTTAGAAACCAGTGACCTGAAATCAAACTCAGTTCAGCTATTTATTACTTGTATGACTTTAGCAAGTGACTTTAACCTCTCTGAACCTTAGCTTCCTTCTTTATAACATTGAAGTAATAATACCCACCTTTTAAAGTTGTTGGGAGATTAAATAAAATATTTGGTGTGTTTTTGAAACATTCAGCAAAATAGTTTGGCTTATAAATATTACTTATATTTCTGAATAAATGAATGGGTTCTTGGAAATACCTAATTACAGCATCAACATGATAGATTAGTCAATAGATTAGTTGTGTATCAAGAGTCATGTGGTCCAGACTGCTCAGCAACAATGCCAGTCAGTTGGACCATTGCTAAGTCACCAACAGAGACATTTTCCACCATGAATTGGAACCACCATGCTGACTCATATCTAAAAGGAAGAGTTTCCTTCTTATCCAACTCTCATGGCCTTCACCCAACTGGAACGATTAATTCACTGTTTTGAACATCTAGGTCAATAATGGTTGTTGTTGTCATAGAAAATTGAGAGCAGCTAGAGGTAAAAATAAATCTCTATCAGGACCTATATTTCTGTATGAAATCTGTGATGCCATGAATTGCTCTTGATCAACACATTTTTCCATTGCCAAATGGGCCTTCATACAATAACAGCCACACAGACGCTCAGCAATTTCACCAACCATAACTCTCTGCAGTGATTGTCATGAATGATGAAATATGATTAGCAAATTACAGCTCTGGTGTTTTATTTTAAGGGAACTTAAGGAAAATGAATGGATTGAGCTATTTTGCATTTTTCAGTAGAATCATTTAAAAAGGAGTGGGTAATGGAGAACTCAAGACTGATGGCTAAAAGAAAAGGCACAAATAATGTTGCCACTTCACAGCCTATCAGCATAATTCATCTGTGCCTCTTGTCCTGAACAGTGGTGCAATGTTGTTGTATATGGTTAAACAGCTGTTATTTATTTCTGGCATCTTTATTTTGTACTGGATAAATTGACCTGAAATTTTTAAAAATTATTTTATACCTAAATGTGTAAAAGAGACATGAGATCTTTATCATTAAATTTCAAATTATGCTTTCGTTATAAGTTAGATCACTTATAACAATAGCTCTGGGACTTATGCAATGCACTAAACCCCTCTGGTAGGTATGGGATGTTTCTTGTCTTATATCTCATCTACTTTACAATTAACTGTATTGTGGCAAAGTTCAGGGTTCAAGGAAATCTTGTGAGATATATCTTAGATTGATAAGAATAGTGCTTTGGCATTGATGACTTTTTCCCTGTCTTCAAATCCTGGGCTTATAATTCTGACATCTCTGCCATTTATGGGCATTAAAGCTCATATAGACTCTTTTATTTTCCCACTGATACCATTATAAAATTAGAGATGCACTCTTATAGAAATGATTTTTATTAGAAATGTAATAAAAACACACTTGAGAATACAGTGCATATTTTAAGCACATACTTATCAGAGTAAAGATAATCTGTATTAATATTCAAAATAGCCATATAATAAGGGGAAGAATCACGGGACTTGCCTTTGATTCTAAGCTCTACCACTTACCAGCCATGTGACTTGGGCAAGTCATTTTCCTTCACAGAGGTACTTTTTTAAAAAAAAAAAAATAGATTTGGAATTCTTACTTCATAGGGTAGTACAAGGATTAAGAAACATAATATAACATCTAATATATAACATAGTTCTAAAAACTATTACTCAAATTGAATGAATAAGCTACAAAAGGAAACTTCCATCAACTGGCAGTTTGCTATGTAAAATTACAGCACTAATATAAAAACAAAATGGTTTTTAGTTTCTGAATATTTTTAAAGTACAAGTCTCACATTGTCCATATTTTTTAAATCTTTACTGACTCTTTTCAAATCACACATGTAATACAAAACTGGACAAAATGAAATAGTTCAGAAAAACATGACGCAAATTATTAAAGTTTCTCGTGATTAATGAATCCCTAATTTTTGAGCGTGGATTCAAACCCAAGTCCAATTCAAGGGACTACCCCATCCTGCCTTGCCTGAAACAGTGCCGATTTCTGCCTCGCATCCTGGCATAATTATTAAATGTGTCCCTTTCACTTTCAAACTGTCTCAGTATGGATGATAAAACTTGGCCCATAACCTGCTTCCCAAAGAGAACCCACCACTAGCAGTTGGATGCTATGCTCTCCATCTCTCATTATTAGTTATCCTTTAAAAGTATTATTTGCTTGTTTTCCACAACTTATTTTAACTTTTCCTCTTATTTTACAGATTGAATTTTTGAAGAAATGTAACTACCGCTAGAGGCCCAATGCACAAAATTCATGCAAGAGGCTCTGCCGCCTCGGCTGCTGCCTTGCAGCCCCAGCCCTGCCCCTGGCTCCCCACCCACTGGTTGTTCTGGAAGGTAATTCTGGAAGGTCATTCTGCCATCCGGTCTAATTAGCATATTAGCTCTTTATTATATAAGATATGTGTTAACTTTTCTATTTGAAATTAGGCTGCAAAATTCCATCTTAAATGTCCTTTTTGTTTCCAAGAATGCATGCTAGTGAGTTAGAATAAAACATAATAATAGTTAATGCTAACTTTTTTTAAGTTCTATTAAAACAGTAATTTTATTTGAGCTCTGCTCTGTTAATCTTGTTCAAGTGAGCATAGGTGTGGAAGCAAACATTGTTTGAAAAGTGGAGTATAGTAAAATCCCACCAGTTAGAAACCCAACATGTTGGAATTTGAGATCATTAGACAGGATCTTAATTAAAGTTTACCCTTGCTTAAGAAGTCATTTCTTCATGACAATGAAAATGAATCCTATATAATAAAAGGCTAATATGCAAATCGACCAAATGGCAGAACAACCCATCCCTATGACCCACACTGACCTCCAGGGGGCAGACACTCAATGCAGGCACTGCCCCCTGGTAGTCAGTGCACTCCCACAGGGGGAGCACCACTCAGCCACAAGCTGGGCTCAAGGCTGGCAAGTGCAGAGGTGGTGGCAGGAGCCTCTCCCGCCTCTGCAGCAGCACTAAGGATGTCCAACTGCCAGCTTAGGACATCCCCTGAGGGCTCCTGGATTGCAAGAGGGCTCAGGATGAGCTGAGCCCCCCACCCCAAGTGCATGAATATTGTGCACCGTGCTTCTAGTATTTTAAAGAAAATTTTAGGGCCCAATGTTTAAAAGATCAAACTACATGTTATAAAAGGTTATAAAAAGAGAAATATATGATTTAGCCCCAGTTGCTTTATATCATGAGTTTGAAAGTTATTTGATTACACAATTCTGTCATTCAGCCTAGTCCTTAAAATAGAAGGTCTATTGGGATGTTAGGGCAAACACATATAAATATATAAAACTAGAGGCCCTGTGCACAAAAATTTGTGCACTCGGGAGGGTCCCTCAGCCCGGCCTGTGCCCTCTCGCAGTCTGGGACCCTTCGGAGGATGACCACCTGCTGGCTTACACCCACTCCTCAGGGGATTGGGCTTAAGCTGGCAGTCAGACATTCTTAGCGCTGCTGAGGAGACAGGAGAGGCTCCCACCACCGCCGCTGTACTGGCAGCCGGCAGCCTGGCTTGTGGCTGAGCAGAGCTCCCCCTGTGGTAGTGTACTGACCACCAGGGGGAAGCTCCTGCATTGAGCGTCTGCCCCCTGGTGGTCAGTGTGTATCATAATTACTAGTCATTCCCTGT
>NW_006295180.1:1409727-1413232 GCF_000327345.1 Myotis davidii | reverse complement strand
GGCCTGGGTGAGGGGCTGATGGGTGTTTGCAGGCTGGTCACACCCCCTTCAGGGTGGGCCATTTTCAGGCTGGCCAAGCCCCCCGGCAACAGAAGCTCCCAGCCTCTATTTTTTTTCATTTTTTTTTTAATTCTGGGATTTATTTACCTTCTTTAATTGAAACTTTGTAGCCTTGAGAGGAGCTCAGAGCCGGCCAGGGCAGGCGGGAGGGAAGCCTCCTGCTCACTCCAGCTCTGTGGCCACGGCCGGCTGAAAGCAGGTATCTGGGGTTTATTTATCTTCTATAATTGAACCTTTGTTGCCTTGAGTGGAGCTCAGAGCTGGCCGTGGCAGGCAGGAAGCTTGGCTTCCTCCATCACTGGGCAATGAAGCCTCCTGCATGCTCC
The DNA here is from genome assembly GCF_000327345.1 of Myotis davidii. Taxonomy (NCBI): domain Eukaryota; kingdom Metazoa; phylum Chordata; class Mammalia; order Chiroptera; family Vespertilionidae; genus Myotis; species Myotis davidii. The sequence continues at coordinate 1,412,846 of NW_006295180.1, read as the reverse complement.
AGCTCTGTGGCTGCCAGCCGCCATCTTGGTTGGGTTAATTTGCATATAGTCGCTCAGATTGGCTGGTGGGCGTGGCTTGGGGCATAGGGGAGGTGCAGTCAATTTGCATGTTTCTCTTTTATTAGATTAGATTAGCTACTTGACACCCATATTCAACTTCCTACTCCCATGAAGCCCAAATGCTTTTCCCAGTCTGCTTTATAGCCAGTAGTGACCCAGTCCCAACTAAGTCCCTGGAAAGCAGAGGGAGAGGGGAAGAACACAAGGTCTTTTAAGAAGATTTGCTGTCCTGGCCAGGTAGCTCAGTTAGTTAGTGTCGTACCAATATGCCAAGGTTACAGGTGCACTACAAGAATCAACCAATGAATACATAAATAAGTGGAACAACAGATCTCTCTCTCTCTCTCTCTCTCTCTCTTCCTTCCTCCTTTCCTTTCTCCCTTCCTCTCTCTTCCTCAAATCAATTTTTAAAAAAGATTTGCTGTTGTTATAAAGAAATCGACAGGGCTGGCGCTGCCTGTCCCCACGCTGCCTACCTGGAATGTTTGCAGGGGCAACTACCATATCGCAAACATGAAGGTGAGGCCAAGAGCACTGCAGACTCCAACTCTGATAAAGTTGCACAGCTAAACTAATACCAGCAGCTGACTCGCTTCTGGCTACTCACTACATGAGAAAAATAAACCCTTATTTGTTTACGCTCCTGTGAACTGGATTTTCTGTTACTTGGGGCCAAGTGCATTCTTAACTAACACAATGGCATAGGGGACCCGGGTTTCTAGGAGATGTCAGTGCCTGCATGCAAGAAGCAAAAGCAAAACTGTGTGCCAACCAAAGTCATAAGGTGTCTTCAAACCGTCGGTGCATAGATGGAAGTAATGAGGCTGACCCCAGACCATCACAAACAACACACACATACAATGAGAGGTGTTGGGCACTAGCTAAGGTCAAGAATTAAACAGAAATCTTACTGAGGTAAGCCTATTTTACTTTAAATTGATGTTTTGCAATCTTCTGAGAGGTGATATAGTTTCTCTCCAGCAGTAAAAAAAAAAAAAAAAAAAAAAAGTTCAATTTAGCCTTTTTATTTCATTTTAATTAGCGCTTTCACTACTTGATTTTGAGGTATATATTCTCCAAACAGCAGCCAAAGCTATATTCAAATATAAATGTTAAACCCATTCCTAAAGTTAATTTTTTTTTTTTACTAACTGCCATTTCATGTGGTAATAAACATGGCTTCTAGAGTTGGAATGCATGGTTCCTAGTCCTACCTCTTACATGTGCCAACCCTATGAACTTGGACTTGAACTTCTGTGCCTTAGTTTTTCATCCATAAAATGGAAGAAGGCGTGATGGAGTACCTCCCTAACAGAGCAATTGCAATGAATAACCAAGATAGACAATGTTTAAAACAGTGTATGAAGTAGTAAGTACTTGATAAATATTAGGTACTAGAGACCTGGTGCATGAAAATTCATGCACTGGAGGTGGGGAGTCCCTCAGCCCAGCCTGCCCCCTCTCACAGTTCGGGAGCCCTCATGGAATGTTCTACTGATGGCTTGGGGAGCAGGCCTAAGCTGCATTATGGCATCCCTCAGCAGGAGGTGACCGGCCAATCAGGAGAAGGCAATGCCCCCATCACGCCTCTGCTGCTGCCACTGCTGGCCTCCACGGCTGCCTGAGCCTTGGGCAGCTGCTGTGGCTTTGTCCAGAAGGACATCTGGAAGTCGTCTGCTCTAATTAGCATATTACCCTTTTATTAGTATAGATTATGCATATTTAAAAGTTGACTGTACTTCTTATATACAAATACATATACACTATTATACTATGCATATATGGATATGTAAGTACAGTTGTTTGTGATTTACTTTGTGTTATCAGGTAAAACACAATAATTTTATTTTTATTATTTTATTTATTTGAGAGAAAAATAGAGAAATAAATCAGCTGTCTCCTATATGCGCCTCCACTAGCGATCAAACCTGCAACCTGGATATGTGCCCTGACCGGACTCGAACTCACCACCCTTTAGTGTACAGGACGCGATACAATCAACTGAGCCACATCGGTCAGGGGACACATAATAATTTTAATTTTTGATCATCCAGTCCTTTAGATACCCCAAATGTAAACCTAGACAAGCCCCTAGTGAATAAATTGTCCTTATATGTTTTGCTTCTTTCTTTTTTAAAGTTCTGTGTCTGTTTCTAAGCTCATTTGGTTTAGATTTGTGCAATGGAACTCTAAAAACCATTTATTCTTATTTCCATGTAAACTTGAAAGGACATGGGTTCTTCTTTAATTCTTGAGCCAGCCTTCTTGAGCATCATCTACTACTATTTCTCCACAGCGGCAATTAGAAAACATATGTTTTAATTTTTGTTTGTTTGGTTGTTGTCTTTTTATCTTTTCCCTTCTTGCAAAATTGTCATTGTAAATCTCTATCTATGTGTCACTGTGTTTGTGCGCTGGGAACCATTTCCATTTCTATGTTTAAATGTGTGAACCATCCTTTTGTTTCTCTTAGCAACTTGTTCTTCTAGATATTTTACCATATCGTTGCTTGAATTTTAGGTCATATAGGAATACATGTATCAACCAAATGGGTCACCTGTAAGAGTCTCATTTTTTTCTTTTTCTTTAGTGAAAGGGGTTTGCGTTTCCGCTTTGCACCTGCTTGTTTCAAATAACCAGCAACCCTCTGTCTCCCTTCCTTACCAATGTGCCATTTGTGTGCTTCCCCGTCCAGGGGTACAGGCTTCCTGAGGCCTGTTCTCTCCTCCCGCCTCTTCCCCTACGTGCCAGCATTTGGAATCCTGAACGCTTCCACTGCATGATCACTATCTTCCAAATTGCCTTCCCGAGCTACAGCTGCCACCCCTCTTCTGCCGTGGTCAGTGTCGGGTCTAAAAGACCTGTCCCCTTTGCTGGCATTCCTATCTGCCACATTAAAAAGTTGTCATCGTCACATTTTACTTGTCAGCAACATGATGCATGAATCAGATATTTCCTTCTACTCTTTCATCTTTGCTGCATGTAAGAATTAGTGTCTAATGACATAGAGGCAAAAAGTTAATGGGAATTTAATTGAAAAAGCTACCATCCCAGCAGGA
>NW_006295180.1:1405152-1409674 GCF_000327345.1 Myotis davidii | reverse complement strand
CTTGATGGCCTTAACACAGGAGGCAGATATTTCATCCAGGAGGCTGTGGAGTTTGGGTTAGCGTGCTCGGATATAAATGATATCACTCTGGTAAACAGATAATTCCATATTTTCTCAGTTTTACTTTAGTTAACAGAATGAAGAAAGGAGTGAAATCCGATTCAAATGTTAGGGATACAAACAGGGAAGTTTTAATAAAAGTGAGATTTAGCTTCCTGCAAATGTTTGATTTCTTCAGCCCTTATATGTAGAAATAATGAATATTTTTATACATGTAAAACACACCTCTCTCTTAGAGAAGCATTTAGTCACTCCTACTCAAGAGAACTCCAGGAGGATTTATTCAGGGATTAGGAGTCACACCTCAGATCTTTTTAGAGGAAATGACATTATTGGACTACTTTTATTCCCTCCTGCTTTCATATTTTTTTTTTCCAGAAGCCTAAGTCATATGAAGAAATGGGCAATATGTACAGTTTTGATAGTTTAACAGTAATGGAATCCTGCAGAAATTTGAACCATTGGGTTACCATTATGTGTTTTTATTTTTTAAATAAATTAATTAAGCCTAACACACACGTTATGTCCAGGTGAACTGAGCACTTTCACACCATCTGTAATATTCAAGCTGCGTGCGGCTTCCCAAGGAAGTTGAAAGCAGTTATCTATCTTCACCCACTTAGAAATTTCAGTATTTTTCAGCATTGTGCTATTTTCTTATGCCTGGTAAAGTGGCTGTATGCATTACAAAATGGAACTTTAACTAAATTAACCCTCAGATCATTGAAAGAAATTGTCAAAGATTCACATGAAAAAACAGACTGAAAGTACTACAAATAACACAGCCCAAGCAAACAAAGAAAAAATGGCTGAACCAACACTTAAACTCTTCATCAGTCATATTAAGGGTTAAAATCATTGAAGAATCCATGATCATAATTTCAATCAATTAAGATAAATTATTTTTAAACTTAGTTAAAATAAGGACCTATCCCACAATCATTAATGATGAACCTTATACTAAGTGACTATTATGACTTAAATATTAGCTATTGATGGTACAAAATCTTAATAATTAGCAAGATATTACTAGTAAGAGAAAAGAATACAGAACTAGACAGTAAACATCTGCAATGTTTTTAACTAGGTTTAAAGTTATGTAAAACCCAAATAGGACTTAAAAACTTTACTAAGCTTAAGCTTAATGATAAATATGTGAAAGCCCCTTTTTTGTGGAGGCAAAATGGTTTTTTGAATTGTTAATAAATAAAAATCATTTAAATTATTTTTCTCTTTACTTCATCCATTTCAAATGTATTCCTGTATATGTTTGATAAAATACATAATATTTAGGACCACAGCACATGCATTGTGCATAAATATACACACATAAAAAAGAAATAAACATACTTCTATTGAGAAAATATGCTCAAAAAAGCTTATAGTTCTCTGCTCTGTGGGGATGTGGTAGCAGTAATATTTTTCAGGAATCTAGGTCTTTTCATTTTCTTAATGTTTTTTCTAAGAAACGAGTACTTCTCTAAGAAATAATGTGGTAAAGGCCTGAGGTGGGGGTCAGGGGCGGGCTAGAAGGGGTCAGTGGGGACAAAGGGGGGTTCTATGTAATACTTTCAACAATAAAGATTTTTTTTAAAAGAAATCAGCACTAAATTTACTATTCATGCCCTTAAATCTAAATATAAATCCCTTACTTTTCCTTATAGCCTACATTTGACTTAGGGACTAACAGCCTATCTAGAATCAGGCAGATCTATGTGGAATCCTAGCTCCATCATTTGCTGGCTAGGTGACTTTGGACAAGTTATTATTCTCTCTGAACTGCAGTTTCCCCATCTGCAATACCCATCTCATAGGTTAATACAAAGCACATAGAGTATATAGCACAATGTTTGGGTATATGGCGGGAGCCCATTAAATGTCAGCTAAAACTGTTGTTATTAACAGGCAGTCAGCTTCCAGCTGCACTGAACTACCCACTCACTGCCTCCTTACCTGCATTTAATCATTCCTCCTCAATGGCTGTCTCATCAGTTCCATGTTGTCAAATATTATCTGTGCTTCTCAGTCCATTGTAAATACTACCTGGTCTACTGAGTTTTCACTAACACTTCCCAGCCAGAGCAATTTTCTTCCTCCTCCACATCAAATACACTGTATTTGCCTCCTTCTTATGGAGCTTATAGTTTTTGGCCTTGTATATAGCATATATGACATACATATGAATCATTTGCATATATGTCATACTTCTTCACAGAAAGTGTGTTTCTTGAGGATGCAGTAATTTACTATTTATATGTGTCCTTCTCAGAGCATTCAGCATTCTGCCATGCCTTTAGTGACAATCAATCAATATGAGTTGAATGAATTAATTAATATTTCTATCCATTTAGTATAAAATGTTTGCTTGAAGGCAAAGGCAAGGCAATGAAGAGGGCTATCAGGTAGTAAATATTTCAGTCATTCTTTCTCCAATTCCTGTCACATGCTACAATTAATAAGCTAATACAAAGTTTACCTAGACATGAATGTGAACCTTCCCTTCTCTCCTCACTCCCTGACATTAACTTGAGGAAGACATTAACTATTGTATGCATCAGTGTCTTCATTGGTGAAAATAGGAAGTTGGTTTCAATATCTAAGGATGCTTCTGGTTGTAAATCCAGTGTTTCATATATCAGACAATGTCTTACACCAGCAGACACAGTGATAAGGGAGAAGGGGAAAGCTAGAGCCACTAAATATTACCCAAACATCAAGATTGAGACCAGGAAAACAATGGAAAGATGTATGTGAAGAGCAACAGGCTGGCTAAGGTCAGACCTGAGGAAAAACCTATCAGGCCAAAAACAAGGTCCAAAATGGAAGCTAGAGCATGGATAGGCCCAGGGGCTGTGAAAACAACAAACAAAGAAACAGCAGCAACAAAACATAGTCCATATCAGGTAGCTCAATATAGAAATTTTAACATCGGGGTTTTGCCACAAAGGTATTGAAAGAGCTAAAAAAAGGTATGGTGGGGCAACCCAGAGACTAGCAAGAGGAGAGAGCCACTCCCCCTTGTAGGGCTAAAGAAATAAAGGGAAGATTTTATGTTGCTGGTGCCCAGGGTTGGAGAGGTTTAGCAGGAGGAATTGTCCAGCAAGAGCTACAACCACAGATGAGACCCAGCTACCCCAAATACACCATTCCAAGCAGAAAGAAAGAGAAAGAAATATGTTGGCTTCTTCATTTCTCCTACCTTCTGATGACTCTCATTGGCAAAACCTAGTACAAGACATTTGGCAAGAGAGCCTGGGAATGTAATCTATAGGGTCAGCCCCATACAATACAAAACAGAGCAGGAGAATATGAGGTAGTGATCTGAGAGCAAATAGATAACTAACCAACCCAGACGGTCATGGAGATAGCTTCAGAGGTGATTTTTCCTGATTGAGCTTCCTCTTGATCTGTGACTTCTTTGAAGCTCCTGCCCCAGCTGCTGCCATCACACCTTGCTGTAAAGTATTGATGCTTTGGGGTAACTAAGAGGACAGTTGCTTACAAATGTCTTGATAGATTGGTGTTTAGATGCAGAGACCGTGTCATATAACACTCAATTGTATAAATCCCAGAATTCTTGCCTAGATGCTTTCTAACATGGGTTATACTTGCTCATAACCAGGGCTTTCCTAGAGCAGTGCATCCCAGAGTAGAACGCCAGCCTTGTTTTTCCAATGGGACATGATCTCTTTGGCTTAAACACTGTAACATCCCCCATGTAAACTACTAATTTAACATTAGCAATAAACTTATCCTATATAATAAAACCTTAATATGCAAATCGACCAAACAGCGAAACAACCGGTTGCTATGATGTGCCCTGACCACCAGGGGGCAGACACTCATGCAGGAGCTGCCCCCTGGTGGTCAGTGCGCTCTCACAGAGGGAGCACTGCTCAGCCAGAAGCCGGGTTCACAGCTGCAGGCCTCCCCTGCAGGCTGCCGATAAGAGCTCAGGGGTCCCGGACTGTGAGAGTCCTAGACTGCAAGAGAGATGTCTGAGGTCCTGGATTGCAAGCAGGTGCAGGCCGGGCTGAGGGACCCCACCCCCAGTGCATGAATGTTGTGCATCAGGCCTCTAGTATTCCAATGATAGGCTGACCTTTCCAACAAGAACATAAAATCCATCAGTGTGTTTTCCTGCTAGCCAGCACTAGGAAGCAACAATCTTTCTTTTTGCTCTTCTTGTATTTCACAACAACATTGATTGATTTACAGATGACATTTATGAAACCTATAGGAAAAATGATATCCCAAGTGTATTTAACCTATGCAAATTCATCTATATCCATTTAGGGGAGAAAGGTTGAAAGAGGGGGGTTTTACACAGTGTGAAAGTAAGGAGAGAAGAGGGGAAATTTTCCAAAGTGGGCAATTCTACCCACCATTTTATTCAGTGAGTGAATGCCCTAGAGTGGTCAGGAGGTAAGAGAGGTGACCTACTCTGCCCCAGCCATCATTG
>NW_006295180.1:1374775-1405128 GCF_000327345.1 Myotis davidii | reverse complement strand
TCCTGCTGATCTCTCAGAGACTCTTGCTGAGACACTATTGTCTAAAGACTTGGTACTGAAGAATTAAATGTTGCTTAGATAGTCTTAACTATATACACATTTTTATATATACTATACATACCCATGCAGTAAACTATGTGTATTGCACAAAATGATATCAAGATATTTTAAAGGTGATTTTTTAAAATATAGATTCTCTCTTTCCATGGTGACCTAACCCTCCTATATGGTGTGATCCTGGTGCATAGACACTGGGATTGAAAATTCAGTTGAGAGATTGGTAATGGTGCAGGAAGAGAAGAAAAGTAGTTTCACAATCTACCAAAGCAATTAGCTTCAGAGAGAGAGAGAGAGAAAGAGAGAGAGAGAGAGAGAGAAAAGGTCACTACTGGAAATCACTATAGTTGCAGGATTTATCCTCATCGGCTGTTCCCAGGACACCCAGCTATACTTTGAGATTCATCATATAACTAAACCAGTTGCTTCCTTTCTCTATACCAGCTATCCCTCTCATAAAATTAAGGCAGAATATCTGCTTCTTGCCTATTGTCACAAAAGAATATATAGGGATTAGATCTAATTACTAGGAAATCCATTCTCCAATAATGAAACGTTTAGCACTCAAGAGAATGCAAGAAGACAGCCAAAATTTGGTTAGAATGACCCATCCTGGTTCTATTTACCTCAAAGATGAACCACACTTTGATGTGTTGGCATAACTACGATTGTATGAACGTCAATTTGTAGTACAAGCATCATAGTGATGCTCTTACTTAATGTAATGTATCCTGAGAAAGTTTTTCCCAACCTTAATCCAAATCATTTTTTTCCACATCCAAACCTGAAATGCTACAGCTTCCTAATCACAACTGTGTAATGTCCAAAATACATAAACAACCAACCAAACCTGGGAAATCTTATATAAGCTCCTGCAGTCTGAAAAGCTGCCATTAGTAATAAGCCTTCCTGTGTTCACCCTACCCTGAACTCTGGCCCCCTCAGTTCTCCACAGTACAGCTCTCTCTAACATGCCAGGTTAATGCTGAGAAGGAACTGAAACCACAAAGGACCAAAAAGCAAATATTTTGCCCAAAGCTAATGTAGCAAATTACATGCAAGATCTAAACTCCAAGAACCTTTTAAATGGTGCAAGCCTACACAAACACACAGCATCCAGTTTGCCAAGATTTAAAAACTAAATTAAATCTAAGTCAAGCCCCACTGGGGGATTTATAGAACCAGTTGAAAGACCGAGTTCTGCTCTTGGCAGGACCACTGGCTTACATCGTACCCCAGGTAAGTAATTTCTCTCACTGGGCTTCTGTTTGCCTGTCTATGAAGCTAACATTTGCCTTAAGTGCATAGGAGTAGTGAAGTGAGAGAGTAGGCAGGGTACTCACAGCTCAATGCAAGAAAGGTGTGTGTGCATAATCAGAAATTCATACAGAATGGCTTGAGCCAAGTACTCTGTTCCCCTAACTGGGCTGCCATGTCACTGTGCAGTCTATGAACTGCAAAGGGGCTGAGGTCCAGTCCTCTTCCCCACCTTGAGCAGGCTGCATCCAACCAAGGGTACTGCCTTGACTTCACACAGGATGATGTCTGCGTCCAGGCCCAGAAGGCTCATCTGCATAGAGGGGGTGCTTTTTAAAATTGCTTTAAAGACATCAAACCAGGAATGGAGCATCTATCAGAGTTGATGTCATTTTGAAAAAACCCAGATGAAAGAAGCATTTATTTTGGCAAGAATCATATTCACAATGAACATTTGTGGTCAGAGGCTGGAAGAAACCAGACATTGAATTGGGAGGCACCTTTGCACCATGGCCACATTACCAAGCAATGGACTAGCCAGGGGTGGGCAAACTTTTTGACTCGAGGGCCACAATGGGTTCTTAAACTGGACCGGAGGGCCGGAACAAAAGCATGGATGGAGTGTTTGTGTGAACTAATATAAATTCAAAGTAAACATCATTACATAAAAGGGTACGGTCTTTTTTTCAATAGTTTTATTCATTTCAAACGGGCTGGATCCGCCCACGGGCCGTAGTTTGCCCACGGCTGGTAGACACTAGTTACCACGTTTTGCCCTCTACTTTCAGCTGTAACCCCAAGAAGCAATGCGGATGAAACTGAGGAAGCTCATTAGAGAAAATAAGTGCGGTAGGGAAACTGGCCATGGCAATGTTGCCTAAAAAAACCTGGAAGTTAATGGACTGCATCTAGCTTTGTTTTGCTCACACACTCAATTGGACACCAGACAGCAGTGGTAGGAATTTTTTGAGCACTTAGGAGAAAAATGTATTTTTTAAGTAAATGTGTGCCATCAGTGCTGCATCATTTTCATTCCTCACTTTCTTTATGCTTAGATTTCAACTGTATTTTAACTGGGTATGCTCATCCTTGTCTATCAGTAGGGAAATTAGTTATTAACAATGAGCACAACTCCTGTGGCTACAAATGTCACCCCGATAAAACAGGCTAGTAGACTCTTCTCCAGCGCCTGGAATGAACAAGAGTAATCAGGCCACCAAGAGAAGGCCCAGTGGCCTAATCCAGAGTCAAGTGCAGAAACCTGACAATGGGGAAAATCCCACACACTTGCTGGCCAAATACAGTCACGCCAGTCAACATGCAGATCTACAAACAAACAATCTTTAAAAAAAAAATTCCCATGAATTTGAGTGTTTCTGAGCTGGGGAGCAAGAGAAGAAAAGAGAGGCAACAAAGGAAAGGTATTCCTCACTCCCTGACATAAACCACGATCAGGAAATGAGCATTCAGGATGATACCTCTGACCTCTGACTATTAATCATCTTTAGGATCTCTATTTTTTTCTGTATTTTCCTCATTTTCTACAATAAATGAGTGGTTTCTAGTAAGCAAGAAGAAGGAAAAGTACTCATTATCTAAATGTATTTGATTAGTAAATTCTGATAGTGAGTGTTTAGACAGTGACTTTGGAGAGGAAAAAATCTATTTCATTCCTGAGTTTCAATAAACAAGAATTAAAATTTCAGATTTCAGAGAATGATGCATTTATCTGAATCAATTTGCTTCCTAAGTTGTGAGGGAAAAATTTGGATGGCCAGAGATCAAATAGCAAGAGATGCCTATAATGAACTTGTAATAAGCTACCTTTTCCCTCCCTTTTCTACACATAAGCACAAAATTATACCTCAATGGGCAATCTATATATATAAAAGTCTAATTTTCTAAGTGTCCCTCCACCTGTCCAACTGGTCGCTATGATATGCATTGACCACCAGGGGGCAGATGCTCAATGCAGGAGCTGTCGAGCTGCAGTGACACACCCTGACACCAGAGAGGAGGGAGCCCGATTCCTCAAGGGGGCTGCGTGATTGCACCTTCAGCCATGGGTTATGTTGTTGCTGAGGCACTGTCAGCCTGAATCTGCTTTACTACACACTTGCTACACACCTGTACAACAGCAACTCTGCAGAGTGCCCTCTTGCACTCCAGGACCCCTCGGGGGATGTCCGAGAGCCAGTGTCAGCCTAATCCCACCAGGCCAGGCCAAGATACCCCACCTGCCAAAGGGACCCCTCTCAGTCCACAGATGCCCTTCCAGCCATGGCACCACCCCAGATGTTGCCAGAGGGCAAAGGCCAGGCTGAGGCACCACTGGTGCACTATCAGGGCCGGGGAGGGGCTGCAGGAGGGCTCCAGGGCATTTCTGGCCCATCTTGCCCAGTCCTGGCCCTGCTGGCCGCCTTCTAATTAATTTCCTTTATATGTGCACGAATCCATGCACCGGGTCACTAGCTTTGAAATGTTTGTCTTTGGAAAACTTTTATATCACAGTGCTTTCATATGGCAAACTTCATCCTCATTTTGTTTGCTTCAAAAAGTAAGGAAGTTTCCAGGCAAGTCATAGAAGGAAATAAATTGAAAACAACACAGGGAGTTTTCTTTACAAAATTTAAACAATAGAAATACTTGAGTAAGGATTACTTTCTCAATGTAAATCTGTGTTCTCTCAACTACTCTGTCAATGAATTAAGAATCTGAGACTATAGGGCAAAAGTGTTTGGCAAGTATAAGTATGATTTCTTGACTTCAGCGCATAAAGCAGGAGTGGTTAACCTTTTCACTTCCAAGGGCCATTTGGATATTTATAAGATCATTTGCGGGCCATACACAATTACCAACTTAATAATTAGCCTGCTTTACTGGTATTTGGTCAAACATTTAATTAACTCACCCCTAATGCCTTGGCAAGGCCAGACCAAATGATTTTGTGGGCCTTATATGGCCCACAGGCCAGACATTCCCCATTCCTCCCATAAAATCTTCACTTGAGTTTTAGACAAATAAAATTAGAGAAAACAAAACCCTGGCCAAACCCATGACTATTACAGGCTTTTTATGCCAAGGCAATAGAACTTATCAAGGAACTAGAAAATAAAACTTCACCCTACGTACAATACTAAAAAGGAAATAGCATAATTGTCAAATGAACACAGTATTGCTAATATGCCTCAAGAAAAGATATAACCAGAGAACCAAATATTTTATATGAAAAGTGAAAGGTGAGATCAGTTCTCTTGGAGAATTTTGTCCCTTTCTTTAATAGCCTCCAAATATTTTTGAACTTGTTTATGCCTACACTCATTTAATTTTCCCTGATCTCTTTCACAGATATTAGTTATCTTTGGAAACACGCCTCAGGGACTGCGTGGTTTTGATCCATACCTTGAGCCCATGGAGCTCCTCCACGGTTTCCCACAGCATCTCAGTGTTCCTTACTAGTGCTGCCCACTTCCCTCCCAGCAAAGGGCCACATTACTCAGCACACAGTGACTCTTAATTCAGTTAATGTGGGAAGAGACTGTCATCAATGACTATGTGAATCTAGGACAGAAATATCCCAACTGACCTGGAAGACTGTTGGAACTTGACTAATAGCCCCAACTCATAGGGTTAATTCCCTTGTGCTTAAAAGTGTCATGATTAGCAATTTGTTAAAAAAAATACTGGCTTATCAGGAAATATAGTCAATAACATTGTAATGACTCTGCAAATGACAGTCTAGACCTAATGTGGTGATCACCTAATTGACAAATTATAAGGCATATAAATGTCAAATCACTATGTTGTACACTTGAAATTAATAGGATATTGCATGCCAACTACACTTTAATAAAAAAAAAAACTTCTAGATACTGGCTTTCTTCTGGTTACTTGGGCTCAGCTTCCATATTTCCAGTCACAAATCTAAGTAGGCATGTTTACTAAGTGTGTGAAGAGTTGAGAAAGAAAAAGAAGAAATGTGGTAGAAATGGGCAGGACTGAAAAACAACTCACACTGAAACTCTCAAACTCCTCTGAAATTCTAATTTTAAAATAACAATAATCCCCATAAGAAAGGTCTTGCTATTCCACTTTACAAGTGAGAAAATCAAGAGTGGAAGGTTGAGCCTGGTCAGTGTAGCTCAGTGGTTGAGTATAACTATGGAACCAAGAAGTCACAGTTTGATTCCCCAGCAGGGCACATGCCAGGTTGTGGGCATTCAATCCCCTGTTGGAAGGTGTATAGAAGGCAGCCATTCAGTGATTCTCTCTCATTATTCATGTTTCTTTATCTCTCTCTCCCTCTCCCTTCCTCTCTGAAATCAAGTTTTTAAAAATTATGCTTTTTTTTTTTTTAAGAGTGGAAGGTTGAGCAAGTTTTACAACATCTCACAATTAAGAAATGATAGAGCTGGGTTTCCAAACTAAATCTAATCCTGCTATTTGTCTCTCATCCACTTCCTGGCTCCTTTTCCCAGTGTAACTGGTACAAACCTTTTCGTGCCGACTTTAATCCTGGCCAAATACCTATCTCCTTCTGCACCAAGTAACCAGAGACATACTAGAGTTAGTTTTGTCCTTGAGCCCTCACTTTACCTACCATACATCTTCCTCCTGCTTCTCCTCTTCCCTCTTCCCTTTCCTAGAAGGTACCTATTCACCTCGGAAAGCCTGTGTGGGGTGATTCCTCCCTCCCTGAAGTCCTGAAGCACTCCTTGTTTATAACTTTCATTTGCCTTTTAAGGTCCAATTGCCAACTCTTTCTTATCTTTTTTTTTTTACTTTGAATCTTTTAAAAATATTTTAATTTCAAAACAACAGTCTGACTTATCTTTTATGCACATATCCTGTCTACCCAACCAGATTGGGTGTCCTCCAATGCTCTGTCCTTTCCCATCTGCTTAGCTCCCTCTCTAATGACTCCCTGGGAGAGAGCTCATCTACTTGTAATGGCCATGGACGCTGCACATATTCTTGCCAACAAGTCCCTGCTCAGGTTCCCCAGCTTTATGGTTCTTTCCCTTTTTCCTTATCAATGGAAATCCACAGTCTTCCCAAGGCCACTTCAAATTCCAATGAACCTTCTCCAGCAAACACAGGTCCACTATTATCTGTTCTTTCTCTGAGTTTCTATAAGACTCCTGTCTACAAAGACATTTTTAAAATTTGTCTTTATCATTGAAAGTATTACAAATGTCCTCCTTTTTCCCCCATTGACCCCCTCCACCCTACTTCCCCTCCCTACCCCCCCCAGGCCTTCATCACACTATTGTCTGTGTCCATGGATTATGCACATATGCATATAAATTTATCTCTTCCCACCCACCCCCACCTTCCCTCTGAGATTCAATAGTCTGTTCCATGCTTCTATGTCTCTGGCTCTATTTTGTTCATCAGTTTATTTTGTTCATTAGATTCCACATATAAGTGAGATCATATGATACTTGTCTTTCTCTGACTGGCTTATTTCACTTAGCTTAATATTCTTTATTGTGTCTGTACCACATATTTCCCTAAATAGGCTGGGAGTTTCCTAAGGACAGTAACAAGTCTTTGGCTTGCATTTCTCATTGTACCCAGCACAGTGCCAAGTATTCTGAAGGTGCTTATTAATTACCTCCAACCTACATTTCAAAAGTTAAAATAAAACTCAGATCTTTTTTTGTTTGTTTCAAATATGTCACAGTAAACTAAGGCAGTAGTAGTTCTACACTGAGAAAAATATTGAGCCCAAAGTGAGCCAACTTTAAACCCTTAGAGGGTGGGGCTTTGTGCTTAAGAATCTCCTTTCCCAGGACACCAAGTTCAGTGATGGTGTAGACAACACCCAATTCACAGGGTTGTCTTGATTGGTTATCCAAACCCAGAAGCACAGCACCTTGAAAGAGCCTGTCTGAATCAAGAACTCAGTCCTCATTTGCCCAGATGGAAAGTTGGTTGTGGCCAAGGAAAGCCGACCTGATGAAAGCCAGTATGTTCAGCTTCCTTTCCAATCAGCAACCATAATTGCCACTAGCATTTAATATGGCACCAATCACACCTGTGTTCTGGGGCCAGGAACAGTGGCCAGCTCAGCACCTTCTGAAACCAGGATGGCTGAAATCCAAGGCAAACAAGACTGAGTATATGAATCACAGCAGTGAGACCCAGCAGTTGCCATTGTAATCCAGGGAGTTTACCCACAATCCAGCAGGCAGGGTGTAGCCTATAATATGCTGGATTTAAGGTTGATTCAACCTTCACCCCTGTAAAGTTGGACCTCCACTAATTGCTAATGTTAAGAAATTCTCTTGACATTTCCTGTTCTGAAAATGTTGTTAGCCCTCCTGGATTAGGGAGGTAGGCTCCATCTTAGAAGTGAGGTATGGCAGCCTACAAACAGTCCATATACAGATGAAAACGAAAAGCCAACAACCAACATTCCCAAGTTCCTTCATTATAAATTAAGCTCATAGGAGCTGGTGACCACTTAGAATGCTCCATAAAGCTCTCAGGATCATATTCCAGTAAGGCAGCCCCTCAGTGTCTATTAGTTCAAAAGCCAGTCAGAGTAGAAAATAGGGTAAAGTTCAGATACCATAGACTCAGCAGCTTTTAAATTTTGTTGTAGTTTTTCTCCTCTGGGGTTCTAATATGCTTTTACACACTAACATTGTCTGATTGTGTGTGTGTGTGTGTGTGTGTGTGTGTGTGTGTGTGTGATATCTAGCAATAGCAATTGGGATAAAAGAGAGTAAAAGAGAAAATCCCATGTGCGCTGTGGGTGCCAACACTGCCAATCCTGCTCTCCCTCAAAAACCAGTGCAGAAAGAGCCTATAGTCATTTTCCTATGAAGCCAGCATCCTCTGAGGCACGACATCAGAGCTACCCAGGCTCAGGGCACATAGACTTAGTTTTGAGAGCCTAGAACCTCAATTAATTTATTTATTCAAGCAAAAATTTATCAAACATTTACTAGGTGCAAGGCACATGTTCTAAAGTCTAGGGGTGTAGCAATCATTGATGTATAAAAAGTCTTTGCTCTCTTGGATCTTATATTCTAGTCAGGAGGAGATAGGCAATTAATAAGTAAAAAGGTAAATACTTAGACTATCAGATGGTGACAGTGACATTTCAGAGAGCCCCTGAGGAGGTAGAGGAGAAGCTATGCAGAATTGCTATTGTTATTGCTATTATTAGAACTAATAATAGTAAGGCTCTTCCAGCCATTTCAAGGACTTTGGCTTTGAATCAGAATATCAGTCAGGGCCCAGTTGAGAGGCAGAAGCCACACCAGTTATTTCTACAGAGCTAATTTAATATAAAGAAATATTAGCCTGGCTAGTGTAGCTTAGTGGTTGAGCATCAACTCCATGAACCAGGAAGTTGCCTGTTCTATTCCAGGTCAGGGCACATGCTCCAGTTATAAACTCAATCACCAATGAGGGGCTTGTAGGAGGCAACCAATGGATGTTTCTATCTCTCCTTCTCCAGAGGTATTCTCTCCCTCTAGCACCCCTTACTGGCTGAGCCCTACAGGGGCCAGCTGACAAAGAACAGCGGTTTTCAAGGGTTAGGCCCCAGCAACGTAAGTCCAAATATGGAAGGATGGATTTGGAGTTGAGAGGCAATGACAATAACTGACACCCTCTGGCTGAGACAGGAAGTCACCAAAGATTTTGAACAGGGGGTGACATTAGCTGAGTCATTCTGGCAGCTGTGTTGAGAATAGACAGCAGGAGAGAAATAGCAGTGGAGGTGGGAAGAGGTGGTTGGATTCTGGATATCGTTAGTTCCATTGGATTTGCTGATAACTTGCATGTGGGCTGTGAAAGAAAGAGAGACATCAAGGGTGACTCCCACACTTTGGCCTAAATAACTGAATGGAGACAAATTTACAGAGAGGGGAGAAGACTAAGCGGGAGCACACTTATGAAGGGAAAGGGCCCTCTGAAGCTCTAAGTGGGGCACATTAGGTTTGAGGTGTTGATCAGCAGTTGGATACCCAAGTCTGGAGCTCAGAAGGTCTATTTAGTGATGCAAATTTGAGATTCCCTCGTCATATAGATGGATTTTAAAGCCATGTGATTGGATGAGGTCACCAGTGATGTGTCAACATGGCTCAGATTCACCAGGCTAAGAATAAGATTTGGAATCAGAATGATGTAGAATTGAATTCAACTCTACCAGCACTGGATATTCCCAGGTAGGTCTTTACCACTCTAGGCCTTGAATTTCTGATCTGTAAAATGAGATGATAACCATACTGACTCCACTGGTCCTATATGAGGATTAAATATGGCAATTAAAGCCCTTATACCAGTGCCTGATACTCATTCTAAGCTAGAAATGGATAGCAATCGAGTTTGTTCTTTTCAATGAGAAAGCTACAGACGAAGGAAAGTAGAGAAGGAACCTGAGCACCTAAGGTGAAAGAACTTTTCCTCTTACTTGTGAATATCTGGCCAAGGAGTAAGAGGTGATACCAGACAACCATCAGATATGAACAAAAATAAAATACAGATTCACACAAAAAATTCTCAAAAGAAAAAACTTCGTGATCCTTTAAAATGCCAAAACTGAGTAGCAGGGCAAGACCCACATAGAAACAAAATCCTTGGCAGGAGATGACCTATTGTGACATCAGTGTGTGCCTATCGTGAGCTGGGTGAGCTGTGGATGAGTCAGGATGTGCATCACCATGACTCTCAGCCCCCACACACCAGTCACCACTTGCTCCTACTCAGCCTGGGAACAGAGCCCCATTCTCCTCCCATTAATTGTTCACCTCTCATTAAGCATTTTCACATGCGGCAGGCGTTTTTTTCCAGAGCTCAATTGCAAGGTTATGTAAGGTTCTACTGTATTCCTGGCCCAGGAACTGAGACCAGCTGCCTTCACAGGACGCTCCCTTCCTAGGGGGTAGGTCAATTTAGGAAAGCAAACTGCAGATCACAAAGCTTAAGAAATCCAGCAATGGAGTAAAAGATGCTGACTGTCCTCAGAGCTTGCTCTTCTCAAGTGTACTAAGCACCCTGCTACTACACCCCAATGTGTGAATCAGAGCTCCCTCCCCGCTGCCCATGGCCACCTTGTTTGGTATCAAAAGCTCTTCATGTTATTCTGCTGACAGCAGCCTTTTCCACACAAGTTCCCAACACTTTTACAAAGTAAAAACAAGACAAATCAAAAAAAACAAAACTCTACAGTCCAGGGATTATATTCCAGACAGCTGTTTCTGGACACTAGGAGAGACCCATGTGAAATAGTGATTCTCAACCTCGGCTGCAATTGGAGTCTCCAGGGGAGACTGTAAAAGTACTGATGCCCACACCAATTGTGATGGTTGCCTGTGTTTCCCCAAATGCATATGCTGAAGTCCTACCCCCCAGTACCTCAGAATGTGACCATATTTAGATGGGGTCTTTAAAGAAGTAATTAAGGTAAAAATAAATCATTAGGATGGGACCTAATCCAAACATGACTGATGTTCTTATAAGAAGAGGAGATTAGGACACAGACAAGTACAGAGGAAATGCTATGTGAAGATATAGGGGAAAGACAGCCATCAGGAAGCCAAGGAGAAAAGCCTCAAGAGAAACCAATCCTGCCAACCTCTTGATCTCGGACTTCCAGCCTCCAGAGCTATGAAATAATAAACCCCTGCTGCTAAGCCCCCCATTCCATAGTACTTTGTTAGGGCAGCCTTAGGAAACTAATATACCAATGTAATCAAAATCTCTGGCAATGCGGCCAGGCATCATTACTGTTAAAGTTCTTCCAAGTGTTTTGACTGTGCATCTGCATTTTAGAACTCACCATTCTAAACTACAAATTCCTTCCAGTCTTCTAACACCAGTGCTGACCCTTAGGTTGTCTTTCTAAAATGCATCATGTCTATTTGGCATTAGCTTCTTTCTTCCTTTCTTCTTTCCTGCCTCCCTCTGTCCCTCTCTCTCCTTCCCTCCATTCTTTTCTTCCTCAACAAAATGAACAGGAGAGATCACAGCCCTCACCTCAGCCTCAGGATAAAGGATGCTAAGTCCCACCTACCATCTTTCCATTAAAATCTGAACCACTATGTGGTCCCTAAGAAAATCCCTAAAAGAGCTGAAAATCTAGAAAAGGACTTTAATCTGATGAAAGACTCCAAGTGAGGGAAAAGACCTTGTGCAAAGGTTAATAGGAAAAGATGAGGCAATGCCTGATTTTCTGGAGGATTCCCCTGTCAGACAGAAAGTCTTTTTTTAACTTCTGCCTCATTTGGCTTTTTGAATGGCCATTGTCCATTGCCACATCTTGGAATGGTCAAATGGTGGAGCTGCAGGAAGATACTGGAGACAAATCTGTGTGAGTGGCCAGACCTCATTTTCCTGCCAGTGGTTGGTTCAAAATAAGCCACCAGCAGTGACCTGTCACTGCATCTCTTTAAATAATGATACCAAGATGGACTTGCGAGTTTACAGGCCTCCTTTCCTTCCCTGTGCCTCTGTTTCCCTCCCTGTACACACACACGGGAAATCTAGACATCTGAGCACCACTCTGGTGAAGGTGAACAATTAGGGTTTTAATCATCCTCATTTCAGCATCCAAACCTCTTCTACATGTGTTTCCAGGCACTTGCTTGCTGTCCCTTCCCCTTCTTTTCTTATTCCTTCCTGATAGCTTCTATTACCTGCATGTGGTAAATTTTCAAATCAGCAGTCAGAGTTTTTAAGCTGCATGACTTCTATTACAGCTAAGAAGAGGCAGGTGACCAATGCCAATGCAGTCTCAACTCCACAGCTTACCTCCTTCATGCTCATGTATTCATCTTCATGGCATGTATCAAGCCTGGGTTTTAACAAAGCCTTCTCCAAGAATGGTTCATCTCTCACAGAGTGCCCAGCAGGGAAGGGAAGTGAAGACACTGAACCAAAAGAGAGAATGGAAGGACAGGGGTTTGCAGAGCATTTTCTTAGGCATTTTATCACATCTACCAGAGCCAGCTCTGCTAGGAAGGGACTTGTGTTAGTATCTGGTTCTCCTTCCATCATTCTAGGTTCCCTTTTCCCAGTCACAGTAGTGGTCCAAAGCATGCTTTCCACCCACTGGCAAAGCCATCCCTACACAGGGAGTTCTGACCCTTATTCCAGCAGCTCAGGAGCCCTTGTGGCTCGGCCTGTGTATCCACTGGAAGTTCTGCCTTGGCCCCCTTCACACTGGTCTCCCGGTTTTTCCTCTCATTTGAATCAAACATTCATTTGTGCTGCACCTTTGGTATTGGACCCCATGTTTACACCCAGACACGTCTTATGACATCTGTAGGTTAAGTAAGACCACCCTGTCCCTTAAAGATTCAGGTAACCTATAGGCCACCATATTCTAGGCCACTAAGCCCAAAGTCTTCCCTGCAATTTCAGCCAGTTTGGGAGACAATCTCCTCTGCTGCTGGTTCTCAAAACCTTCACATATTGTTTCTGAGCCACATCATATTGACCCCCCCACACCCCTATATTTAACACTACTGCTGCAAAACAATAAGTTCTACAGAGAGGGGAACAAGAGGAAAGATTTACATGAAGGACTGCTGGTGCTGACCAGCAGACCCAGAGCAATGGATGAATGGTTACTCTAACACATTTCTGTGAAAGAGGGGCTAAGGGACTGCTTGGCTATAGGAACCAACAGCCCTGTTCGCCTGCCTCCTTAGTCTTTTATTGTAAAAACGGCTTGAACTAAAATTAACTTTTAGATACTATCAGCAGGGTAAGCATCCATGAGAAGACATATGTGTCTGCAGTGTCCTTTAAGCAAGGACATCTAAAGACTAAACATAAAGATTCCAATAAACACCTGGGAGCTCAGACTTGTTTGGAAAAGTCGAGCCAGGGGAGGTTGCCTTTGGCCAGCTCCTGTCCTGTGCCTCCCTACAAAGGACAGGTTAAGAATTCATGATTTTGCCCTAACCGGTTTGGCTCAGTGGATAGAGCATTGGACTGCGGACTCAAGGGTCCCAGGTTCGATTCCGGTCAAGGGCATGTACCTTGGTTGTGGGCACATCCCCATTAGGGAAGTGTACAGGAGGCAGCTGATTGATGTTTCTCTCTCATCAATGTTTCTAACTCTCTATCCCTCTTCCTTCCTCTCTGTAAAAAATCAATAAAATATTTTTTTAAAAGAATTCATGATTTTAATTCTTAAGGTTCTCTTGTCAACCCTACAATGTTGGGGGAAGAAGATCCTCTTCCTCTGCCTCCTCTGAACTAGCACCCAGGCTCTTTGTCTCCCCAGGATTTCCCCTAGGAAGTTGAATCTTCTTCCCTCCATTACGTGAAACAGTTCAGCAAAAACTTGTAGACACAAGTGTTCAGTACAAATGTCTTCCTTTATGATGTCCCACAACCTTTCTCTGAGGAATAGTCTCACCTCAGGTAATTTTTTGTTCAAAGGCCACTATAATATAGCAGGGTTCTGTCTCCATCCCACCTGAGTCAAACAAGAGTTGGCCAGTGGCCTCTGACGAGATGGGGCCATGGGCCAGAAAACTCTGCCAAAGGGGGAACTGTTACACTGTGTAGTAATCAATCAAGTCCCATCAGAGCTTCTCTCAGGAAGCTGGGTTTGAAGAGTCAGTCACAGCCAGCAGCAACAGTGGAAGCAACTGGTGTCACAGCAAGTAAGCTAGGAGCCATCACAAGAAGAGGCAATAAGCAGAAGCTGGGAAACCTAGAAGGCACAATGAAGCATACTTGTGAGGTGCAGAAGAGATAGGAAAGTTTGCAGGAGGCTGAAGCAGAGAAGGAGAGGGACAGCCCCGCGAGACCAGTCAAGGCACTTTGGAGTGAAAGGAAGCACCATCTTCCCAGTATAGCCTCGGTTACTCAGCTGCAGACTTGTAACCTGTGCCTGCTTACTCTCTGTGTAAGCATGCGATCAATCCTCATTGCCACAGGAACTCCAAGGCCTTCTCTTCTCCTTACAGCCTTAGTGGATTTGGGCCCCTGCTCTGTGCAAACTCTTCTTTCCTGTACGAGGGTACTCACCACCTCCCCAACTCCCTGCCCTTTGGTGCAGGGAATCTGTCTTACCCAGATTCATAGTCTCATCTTCACAGCCCCTAGGACAGAGCTCACACTCAAAGTTTGACTTCCTTCCAGCCCAGCCCTCTATGCTATGCTCATTGTGTTAGCATGATTTCCTCTATAGTTCCTCATAAGTCATTAGGCAAAAATAAACACTGCATAAGAACTGTCCAAATCAAGAATTTCAACTTTCCTTCTCACTGCTGATAAACTGCAAGGGACAGTTTAAATTAGAATGGCATCTGCCGGGGCCTATGGAAAGAAAGCTGGAAAAGATTCTGTGGTAAAGATAAAGGCTGTTGATTCCTTACCCCACACACTAATGGTGCCATCTCATCTTTGCATCTGCAAATTACAGTTAGGTGACTGCCAGGTTCTCCCAAGTTCAGAAAAATTAAGGAATGGCCAAGCTTAAAGTTCTCAAGTTAAGTACAAATTTCCCAGTTCGGGGAAGAGATTTTTAGTTCTACCATAGCCATTCTCCACAAAAACAACACACACACACACACACACACACACACACACACACACACACACACACACAACTAAAAACATCCACAAAACCACTACAAAGAAGTTGATTTTGTGAAAGTCAGAGAGAGAGAAAGAATGAATCAATGAAAGCTATGGAGCTAGGAAAAGAAAGCCTCGGCAACCTGCAAGGGTGACCCTTTCTGTTGAATGTGGGTGATGCCAAAAAATAAATGCCAGCCTTTGACTCCTGTCAGAAATGGCTAAACGTACGAAAAGGACAATTTTCAGCTATTTTCTCTGAAGGAGGCTTCTCTTCTGTTTTCTTGCTAAGATTTTCTGACTCGGTGGATAACCAATGTCTGAATATAGCTTACATACATCCACTTCACATGGCAATTATATATGTAATAATCTCAACTGAGTCTCAACTTCTGAAACTCAGATTATTAAAGTGGGATTAAAGTCCATAGACCCATACTTCACTGCCACTGCCTTTCTCTACTCATCATTGGTCCAGTAGGTCACTCTCCAATGGAAACCAGCCATATCCTCTGAAGGCATGAGTAGGCTTGACTTCTCATGGCAGGCCTCTGTGGTTTCTTATGACCCAACTCTGTGATTTCCTATGACCCAGCTCATAACCAGATGATGTTCACACCAATATGGCCCCCTAGGCATGTCTGTGGGCCAGATGTATGCCCAGCCCATCCTCTCCCACTCAAGAAAATATATTAAAATGCAAGAATCTAAGAACAGAATTATTATGGGTTCAGAATTATTATGGGTTGATAAATTTTAATTTATCAACAAAGTAAATTATTGAAAAATTTGATATTTCAACTATTATTAGTTAGCCAACTCCATGGTTGAGAACATTGACTTCTCAGACACCTTAAGATGCATACCATTAGAACTGTTGATGTTTGACAACTGAACAAAAAGAATAAATGCAAGAATAAATGCTACTGTTAATTGACTCATAAAAGATTCCAGCACTACAGAAGGAATCAGGACACCTGTTTCTCAGAACACATTCATGAAAATTCCATAATCTCCAGTGACAATAACAAGTGTATGTTTATCCAATAAAGGCTCTATCAACCTCAAAGGAAATAAGATAATATATGACAACTTAATCATCATTATGAACTATTTTTATTTTTTGTGGTTTTGTATACTTTCTAATTTGCTAATGAACATCCATCACTTTTTAAATGGGATATTGTTTAAAATATTATGTAAAGAAATAAAATATTTTCAACAGCAGGAGTGGAAAGTCATGTGATTTTAGGAAATTCTATAGGGCACTGGCTCATCTCCATATTTATTTAAAAATATACCTAAGGCAAGGAGAAGAAGGATATTTTTTAAATACCTCTAAAGGAAGGGGGAGGATATCAATAGCTATTATTTTTTTACTAAAATATTTCTTGATGGCCTCCCATCATGATAGATATTATAGCAGCACTCTGCCCTTCTCAACAAACAAGACACCTTTCTAAGTTCCTATAACATGAGATGACCTTTAGGATCTGCTATTTCAAATACATGTTTTACAAGTCATCCATCACCTATATTTCTTAAATAAAAGACACTGACCTCTAAAAAATAATGTCCCATGCTCACTTCGGCAGCACATATACTAAAATTGGAATGATACAGAGAAGATTAGCATGGCTCCTGTGCAAGGATGACACGCAAATTTGTGAAGCGTTCCATATTTTTTAAGAAATACTACGCTGCTATAAAAAAGAAGGAATTCTTACCATTTGCAGCAGCATGGATGGAACTGGAGAGCATTATGCTAAGTGAAATAAGCCAGGCAGTGAAAGAAAAATACCACATGACCTCACTCATTATGAATAATAAAGAACATTATAACATAATGAATAAAAAGATAGATACAGAGGCAGAGAAGCATTGAACAGACTGTCAAATTACAGTGGGAAGGCTGGGGAGTGTGTGTGTGTGTGTGTGTTGGGGGAGGTAAGAGATCAACCAAAGGACTTATATGCGGGGGTGTAAGGGCATGTGCCGGGGGTAGGGGAGGCCAGGGGAAGGCCAATGGGGGAAAAAAGGAGACATATGTACTACTATCTGTAATACTTTAAACAAAAAAAATAAAATTAAAAAAAAATAAAAAATAATGGCTCAGGACTGGAAATGAAAACTGACCAAAGGTTTTCATTTCTAATGCCATTAACCAACACCAAAACCTACTGGGTCACTGAGCAAACAAGGGCTTGGGCTATTTCTTTCCAACTACTTGTCTGAGCAGCAGTTGAATCAAAGTTACAGAGTTAAGATGCTGAAAATCCAGAGGGACCACTGAACAGTTTTCCACTTAACTCACCATTTCTGGTGCTCAGAGGTATAGCTTTGCAACTGGGTGATGGCCAGGATAGATAGGGTGAGGTCAGAAAGGGGATGAGACAGTTATGTGGGGGTGGATAGTCACAGCAGGAAGAAGAACAAGAATTAAGATCAAGAAAAGGTGGAGGATAGAGATAAAAATGAAGTCAAGGAGGTGCAGCATTCTTCACGACCAGGGTTTGAAAGATGATCTAGGTCCGCTCTTCAAACTCATCTGGAGCAGGAGCACTGACTCACAAACATCAAAGGACAAGGGGAGGCCCCTTGGGTCACCTAGACTTTGCAACAAAAATGCACCAGGGAAGCAGACATTTACGCAACAAAGCTGGGCGAAGCCTCCACAATCTTTCCCATCAAATGACAAATGTCTCTTTTATGTAAGGATCAAACAGTGTCGGAGACAGTAACATAAGCAAACTTCAGTGACATTGATTTTGCATGTTAGTAGAGTTGTTTCTAAAGAGGAACTCCCACGACTGCCAGAGAGTATCTTCACCTGAAAACTGTGACTGTGCCACTACTTAGCAGTCACGCATCAGCCAAGGGAACACATTCCTGCAACCCTCCTGACAGCGGCACGTTGACACTTCAATTACCTGATAACTACACAGTGTTTTCCCAGCCAAGCAGGAAAACTTCAAAAAGAGCTTAACCTTTTTTCATCTCCAGCCTTTGCTAACCTTTTACCTCCTTCTGCTTTCATGGCTAAAACTCCACAATAAGGTTTTTTTTGACACACAAAAAAGAGTTCCACACTTGAATTCAAATCCTGACACCAGAGTGGCATGACCTTAGGTAAGTTGCCTAGATGCTAATTAACTTCAGTTCCCTGGTCTATAAAATAGAAATGGCTGTGAGAAATCAAATACAAATTGTTTGGAACACACAGGTGGTATGATGACTGGTTGTAATGCCAACAATATTAAGTAAATAGGGATTCAGCTTAGTCTAAAACCCCACATTTCTTTTCTCCTAAATAGTCACTACCTCTTGAGCAGGATATAAGGAGCCAATCTATCTTTAGTTTTAAGTAAAAATGTCTGCTCCAATTATACTGAAAGTTTCTCAAGGGAAAATATGTTTACACTGATAACATCATCCTCCCAATATTAAAAAAATACCCAATTTCGCATATCTAAGAGATAATTATAGATTATTAACATGATGATAACAATGTTAATAATAAAAAATATGCTATAGTCAACACCCCAAATTTACTTACAAGGTGTTTTGTTTGTTTTTTTCAGTCTAAAGATGGCAACAGAGAACATTTCAAGTATCTCTGGGCTCCATCCTACTTTATGTAGATTTCTACTATTACAGTTGGAGTCTCTTTACTGAATGGTTTATTGGTCCCTCACTGGAATTGTCCTATGGGTAACATCTACATCCCAGCCAACTCTGTATACTGAATGCCTGGCACATAGTAAGCCAAGATGGATGGGTGGGTGGTCAGTCCACCTGCAGTGGCAGGCAAAGTAAAACAAAAGTTATCTTATACAAGCTTAAAATGAAAGTTATCTTACAGGTTTACTAAAGGCCCAGTTCATGAAATTCATGGGCAGGGGGCTAGGGGTGGGGGCCCCTCAGCCTGGCCTGAACCCTCTCCAACCTGTGATCCCTTGGGGGATGTCCAACTGTTGGTTTAGGCTCAATCCTATACTGGCAGTAGATATCCCTCTCGCAATCTGGGACAACTGGCTCCTAACCGCTCACCTGCCTGCCAGCCTGATCACCCTAACTGCTCTCCCCTGCCAGCCTGATCGCCCTAACTGCTCTCCTCTGCCAGCCTGATCGCCCCTAACTGCCTCTGTCATGGCCCCACCACCATGGCTTTGTCCAGAAGAACATCCGGAAGGTCACCCGGAAGATGTCCGGTCTAATTAGCATATTACCCTTTTATTAGTATAGATATTCTATTTGTATCAGTTAAGATTAAAGCTCAGCAGCAACCATCAAAACCCTAATGAAAATGGCTTTATCAGAATAGTTGTGTGTTTCACATAGAAGTCTAGAGGTATACTGTCCACAGCTCCACAGTGCCAGGGACCTGTGTGCTTAGAATCTTACTGCTCACTGTGTGTGGCTTTCACTCCCAAGTTTACATCTTGCCCCAAGTTACTCTGAAGCTCCAGACATTATCACTGCAATCCAGGTAAAAATAAGTGAAGAAAGGTAGCATAGAGAGCAAAATGGGTGAACTGTGTCAAAAAAATGCAATTTTTCTGCCCAGCCAATGTGGTTCAGTGGTTGAGCATTGATCCAGGAACCAAGAGGTCACCTGTTAGATTCCTGGTCAGGGCACGTGTCCGGGTTGCAGGGCTCAATCCCCAGTAAGGGGCATGCAGGAGCAGCTGATCAGTGGTGTTTCTCTCTCATTCATGTTTTTATCTCTCTATCCCCCTCCCTTCTTCTCTCTATAAAAATCAATAAAAATATTTTTTTAAATGCAATTTTGCCCTCAATATTCATTTCTCCCCCTTTCAATATAGAACCTCAATTTTTATTCCTTCCATAATAAATACTATGTTCCCCAGTATTTATTATAAGAAATTTCTGGAAGTTTCTCCTCTTTAAATGGAATAAGGCTGGAGCCCTAGCTGCCATCTTGCACCATAAAGATCAAAGCTTCATCCTAACAATGACAGACTAATAAACTAGAAGGAATCTGAGTCTCTGAAAACCTCAGGAGGAACATACCAGCTCTGACTGCCAACTCTGAACACCTTTTATGTGAGACAAAATTAACTTTTATCTTCTCTATGCCACTATTATGTTTCTGTCTCATATAAAGCCAAATCTGGTCCTAATTAATATAGTACTGAAGTAATTTTTTCCTCCACCTTCTATCTACCAATTACCAACAGCATTACTGTCCACCAACAATGGCCAGCACTGACTCTTCTTGCTCTATCTTAACCTTTCTCACAGGGAGTAGCAAATAAAGGACATACGGCACATAACTTTTATTTTTACAAACTATGAAAATTTTATAACAAAAGGAAATAAAACATGAACCATCAACAATTCCCTATACAGCCACTGTGAGATTAAAAAAAAAAGTAAAAAAATTCACCTCTAAAATCACAGAAGCACTTCTGTTGCCATTTAATATCTATGTTCTCAGCATGTACTTGATAAGGAAAATAACATATCTCTAGGTAAATGCTCTTAACTAGCTAATGTACTTAAAAAATAAACTCGGCAGGAAAAAATAAAAAGTTCTTGTTCTATATCAAAGAAGCAGATCAAGACCTCTTTGCCATTTGACCTAAAACTCAGATGGACAAGAAGACTACTTATATTACTTCTTGTAAATCCCTCTAATAGAAGTTCAAGGCATGTGCATCAGCAAAACAACATTATAAATAAGCTGGTGCCAACACACCCATGAATACTAAAAATATTTTCTAGGCTAACAGTTGTCTTCTCTAAGATTCTATTGGAGACATACCTATTTCAATAGCCTCAAATCTTATTTTATTACTAGTGGCCCAGTGCACAAAATTCATGCACTGGGGGATGTTTCCCTCAGCCCAGCCTGCACCCTCTCCAATCGGGGACCCCTTAGGGGATGTCCAATAGCCGGTTTAGAACCGATGTGAGATCGAGCCTAAACCTGTAGTCGGACATCCCTCTTGCAATCTGGGACTGCTGGCTCCTAACCACTCACCTGCCTGCCTGCCTGGTCATAGCTAACTGCCTCTGCCTGCCTGCCTGATTGCCCCTAATTTATCTTCCCTGCCAGCCTAATCTCACCCCAACTGCCCTACCCTGCTAGCCTGATCTTGCCCGCAACTGCCCTCCCCTGCCAGCCTGATCTCACCCAGTCTGTCTCTCTTTGTTTTTCTCAGCAGTCCTCCAGGCCTCCCTCTTCCTCTTTCCCAGCTGGGAGGGGGCGGGGCCCGTGTGGGCCACTCCACCTTCTGCCAACCCTCCCTTCCATCCAGGCCTCTTCAGGCCCAGTCTGTTTTGTTTCCTCATTCTGAGAGAGGCTCTGAGAATGAACTGGGAAGGAGGGAAAGAAAGGGAGAAAAGGCTGTGAGCTGGTGGGCACTGTGTGTGTCTGTGTGTGTGTGCGGTTGTGAGTGAGTGTGAGTGCCGGCCCTGCCTCCCCTGTCCCCATCTCCACTGCCACAAGTCAAGTCACAACCCACCAGAGCCTGCTGCACACGCAGCCTGGGAGTTAGGTCGAGTCTCTGGTCATTGTGGATATGACGGACCCAGGGTTTTTATATATTAGGATGTATATTTAAATGAATTTAGAGTGTCCACAAGTCTAAAATTAAGAGGTTTATAACTTGACACCATGAAGAGATCAAGGTAACTTTTAGGAAAGTGGTGATGTAGTACCTTCTCTGAGTCATTCTGCAAAGTGATGTCTGGTCTTCAAGATCACTGCATACGTTATGGTTCAGGAGAGTTTATTTCTCCTCTGTGAATACAGTGTTTGCTTAAAAGACCTTGATTCTTGTCCAAAATCCATTTCCAACATGTAGTGTAAATTTGAACAATTGTCCTGATCTCCTCAGCCTCTTTTCTGTTAAACTAAAATAATACCAACTTTAAATAAATTTGAAGAGGTTCCACAATATGTGAAAGCAGTTTATAATGGTAAAGGGTTGCATAAAGGTACTATCTGTATGTTTGTATTAATAAGTAGTGTTTGGGCACTAAGTAGTAGACACTAAACTGTGCAACCTCAAGCATTTGTGTGTATATATGTATATGTACATATACATGTAATGTACGCAGGTCTTCTGGAAGAAAAAAATCTGTTAAATAATGCTTACCCTTTGGGGTAGAGCTTTCCCCCCCTTTTAAACATTTTAGGTGGTAGTCATATATCAGTTTTAAAATTAAGAAAAATTATGTACCGTGACTGACTTTTTTTCACCATGATTAAATGAGGAAAGGCCAGAGCCAAGGGATTTAAAATAAGTAGGACATTCACTTAGCAATAATAATAAGTCCTCCCAGCCCTGCCTAGATGGTTCAGTTGGTTGAAATGTCCTCCTATACATCAAAAGGTTGCAGGTTTGATTCCCGGTCAGGGCACACACCGAGGTTGCGTGTTTGATCCCTGGTTGGAGCAGGTGCAGGAGGCATCTGATAGAGATGTTTCTCACATCTCTATCTCGAGGGATCACCCCATATACCAGGCTGAGTTTGTAAGTTTAATCAGGGCTCAAGAAAGAGGGGGAGGGGGTGGTAATAATAATAATAATAATAATAATAAAATAATATGTCCCCCCAAATCTATAGTCCCGAAGTCCCTACTCTGGTGACCTACATAATGCTACTTCAAGTAAATGTCAATGCCAGGTTGGTCTTAGCAATAAAGTGTCAAGATTTAGGAAACAAATACTTAGACTTGCTTGAGTAAGTTCCTGAATATCCAATACAAGGGTGCTCTGGCACTAGGGGCCAGCACTAAACCCACACCACATCACCATATTTCCAAGGACTATCTTTTCATTCAGGTAGCATCTTTATCCTTCAAATCTCTATTGAGCAAAAAATATATGGCTTCCATGATTGTTTTGATGGCTGCGATTTTCTTCACTCTTTTTCACTGTCTGTTCTATAAATATTTCAGCACTTATACCTACAGTCCCCCCCCAAAAAAAAAATTGGAGGTAATATACTGAACAAGTGTTAGGCCTCTGAATATCTGGTAATCAAGAACCCACATGCCCTTTACTCTCCCACAAACTAAGGCAAAATCATTTATCTTTGAGCAAAATAAGTTATTACCACTCTATTTACTGGAGTCTTCAAGTATCCACCATGGATTGCCTTCTTGCCAGCCCCTCCTGCCTCATTTGCCCTAAATTCCCCAGGACAGGCATATAGAGTCCAGACCACCGTCTTAACAATGGCCACCACCTCAATTCACACATCACACTCCCTCTAATGCCCCTCAGGAGGCTGGTAAGGAATAAACAGTCCAAATGAAAAGAATGTCAGAATGGTGTAGCTGCTGTGAAAAACAGCATGGCAATTCCTCAAATAATTAAAAATGGAACTAACATATGATCTAACAATTCTATTTCTGAGTATATATTCAAAATAATTGAAAGCAAGAGGTATTTGTACACTCATATTCATAGCAGCATTATTTACAACAGACAAGAGATAGAAGCAACTCAAGTATCCATTGATAGATGGATGAATGGGTGAACAAAAATGTGGCCTATACATACAATGGAATATTATTCAACCTCAAAAAAGAAGGAAATTTTAACACATGTTACAACCTTGAGGATGAACCTTTAGGACATTATACTAAGCTCAATCAGCCAGTCACCACAGGAAAAATACTGTATGATTTCATTTACACAAGATACCTAGAGCAGTCAAGTTTAAAGAGACAGAGAGTACAGTGATGGGAGGGAGAAAGTGTGTGTTATTATTTAATGGCATAGAGTTTCAATTTGCAAGACGTAAAGAGTTCTGGAAATTGGTTGCACAATTATCTGAATATGCTTAACACTACTAACATGTACACTTAAATATGGTTATGGTGGTAAATTTTATAGTAGGCATATTTTACCACATTTTTTAAAAGGATGCCAGACCCTCCTAGGTTCTCTCTTTGATCCAAAAGCCCCATATAACCAGCCCATCTGGGTCCAACCTCAGGAAGTCACCAGGTCACACTCAAATCCTGTCATGAGCTACTCCCTTCCAGTCAATGGGAACCTTCCGTCTCTGAGCTTCTATAGCCATGCAATTAAGAACTAAATCTCAGTTTCAAACTGTGTCATAGAAGAGTAGTTTCAGATGTAATGGAGTGGCCATATAGGTAGAAGTTTAAGACGGTTCCAGCTGTAAAGTTCTGTTTTTTGATCAGGATGGTGGTTACATGAATGTGTTCATTTTGTGATAATTAATCTAGCTATATACTTAGGATTTCTGCACTTTTCTGTACGGCAGACTTTCAATTTTAAAAAGGTTGCTCTATTTTGTTACTCCTTGCTTTATGCATACATTCCTGGTCTCTCACAAGATGAGGAGCTCCCCAAGGCCTTACAGAGACTATCAGACTGTGAGGCTTCCATTAGAGCTTCATATTTGCCTATTGACTTCATTGACATTTGGAGATCCAGGGATATCAGAGGAAACAGGGCAGTGCACACGGCAGTGAGATAGTTTTCCAAAGCCCTTTAGCATTAGGTAAACAAAAGCGTCCTGAGCCCGTGGTGTGGTTTCAATTAAAACTTTTTTTTTTAAAGCATCAATCCTGCCCAGCTGTGGTGGCTCAGTGGTTGAGCTTCAACCCAGGAACCAAGAAATCACTGGCTCGATCCCCAGTAGGGGGCGTGCATGAGGCAGCCAATAGCTGATGTTTCTATCTCTCTCTCCCTTCCTCTCACTCTAAAAACCAATAAAATATATATTTTTAAAGTATTTTTAAAAAGCTTTCTGACCCCAAAGCTGAAGGTCAATAATACAGCCATAGCAATCAGCACAAGCTCACAGACGGAGGAAGCACAGTCATACTGATGATAACCCACACCCAGGGAAAGTAACACTTTTTATTTTTAAAAGATACATGCATATACATATGCATGAATGAATGCACACATGTACATATACATATACATATACATATACCAAAAACACAGTGTCAGTAGGGGTCAACTCTTGATTCACCATGAGAAGAATTAATATGATGGGGTGAAAGTTATTGCCTATATTGAGAAGTGGCTTAAACCAAAACACATTTGCAAGGGGCAAGCTCTATTGAACCCTGTGATAAGTATATGATCGCTGATTCTCAAGGAAAGTCAAAGTTTGAGCCAGAGTTCCTTGATCTTCAAAAAGCTGATGATTACCATTTACTTTAAGAAACACGAGGGCTAGTCCCAAAGCAGATGGGGCGTGAGATGGAGCCTGTGAAACCATGGTAGGAAAGGGTTATTTTGAGCCCCCAGCTGGAGATCTTTGAACTCTTAGATTCTAAGCCTTAATACAATCTCATGCCTTGGGGTAAATATATTTCTACATATTCCAGAGAGAAGAGTCCTGACTGGCAGGGCTGGGCTAGCAATATCTAACGCGTTCCAAGCAAAGCCGGAAGCCTCGCCCGTGTGCTGCTGTGGTCCCTCTGTACATGGGTTGAGGGAAGCAGCAGGAGGGTTTGGTGCCAGGGAGATGACTAAGGTCTGATGCAAACACCTCGCATGTGTGGGACAAATGACACAAACAGGTCTGGAGGCAGACGGGTGTCCTAGTCATAGTGTGGGGAGGCCATGCAGCCCCCGAAGCTCATTAGGAAAGAATATATATTCTGTGTCTAGGTCAGTTTAAGATGGAAGGTGAAGCGAGATGCCCTTTGTTCTATTTTTTCACTCTCTTTCTGGCTTTCCCTTGTTCGACAAATCAAACAGAATCCCAGAGGAAAAGCATGGGAGGAGGGAGGGCCTCTTTCTCCAGGCCGATTTATGGCATTCTGGATGCAGCTTGCGTCTGTCAGGTCAAAATGGTTAGGGTGGGCTAATAGAGTAGAATTACAGCTTCCTATAATGGGGAAAGTTAAATAGACAAGCTCTCCTACCCTGAGGAGAACGAAGCAGAGGTCAGCACTGCTGGCTTTGAACATGAATGGCCCCTTCCCCTCCATTCCCTTTCACATGTGGCCCGGCAACAGTAGCAGACAGATGCAACACAAAGACAGACACACCTGATTAACCATGAATACAACAGCTGTCGTTTCCCCACCGCCACCACTACCCACCCACACCCTGGTTCTTTCCGCTTAGTTTTTTTCCCTTTCTTTCAGCTAGCATGAGGAAATTAAACCTACCATTAAAACCCAAGTTAGTGGGAGGGTGTCAGCAGCCCGGCCTTTGTTTCTCTGCTCACAGACTTGTAATAGGTACCTTCTGACTTGTCCTTTCATCTGGAGAAGAGTTGCTGCCTACTGCTGAGCGTTCAGTCAACTCAGAACCTGAGCCCCCAGAGAGGCCCATGGTGGGTGGGGTAAAAAGATAGCACTGACTCAAATGAGGAAGGAGAAAGTGGACTGAAAGCAGCACAATTTTGTGTGCACCTAAAAGGTTTGTCTCTCTTCCCCTCCCTCCTCCTTTTCATTCTCTTGCCTCCAGAATTCCCTGCTGCTACAAACACCCACCGTTAAGACAAATGGGCAGTCAGTCATGAACTTACCGATAGGAAGTGGAACTCAATGTGGCATTGTCTCTGTGGAAACTGACTTATTTTGCCCTATTTTGGGCTGGCCTTAACAAAAAGAATCGGGGCAGGTGTTATTCTTTCTCTTTATGTAGCCAAATCGTTAAGTTCATACTAACTTCCAAGACCTTGAGAATCAGGTAGAAGAGGAATCTAAGTGTTGAAATGCAAAAGATTTCTAAAGACATAAACAATGAAAAATGTGATTGTGTGAGCTTCCAAAACCTACAGAGCAGCAATTAGCCCTGAATGTAGCTCTGATGTTTTTCAGGTTTGTTCTTTTTTATTTTAAAAAAATATTTGGTCAGTTTTGAGTTAATCACTTGATCTCTGTAAGCCTGAATTTCTATTTCTTAAAATGGCTCTCTCAATTGTTCAAAAAGTCCCTTAAATGGTTACAAAGAGAGACTAATAAAAATGACCACAAATTACTCAGCAAACACAATGCCTTATAACAACAGGGTGATAACTGGGTAATTTAACTCAATCTCACAAAAATTCAACAAAAAGTACCTTATTTCCTCATAAGTGAAAAAATAATAGAACAATTCAACTGTGTCTAATGACGCCCAGGTCCTCTGCATACTTCTGACTTCTACTAATAACTCCTGGAGAATCTCAATCAAGGTAATATGAAAGAAAGCTAACTAAAGTGCCTAGAAAATTTTGTTTCAGATAACACAGTAGAAGTCCC
Organism: Myotis davidii; assembly: GCF_000327345.1. NCBI lineage: Eukaryota > Metazoa > Chordata > Mammalia > Chiroptera > Vespertilionidae > Myotis > Myotis davidii. The sequence continues at coordinate 1,378,031 of NW_006295180.1, read as the reverse complement.
AAGAGCCATATTTGTGTACGACATTGGAATTTGTTCTAGAACACAAAGGTAGCATCCAGTGGCTGGTAACTTTAGGCTCATTCTTCGTCTCATTGATGAATTTCCATAATCACTATCAAATCAACTTAGGGGATCCACCTCAGAGCAGTTTGAAAAGACCCTGTTCACTTTGCCATCAAACCATCTCCAGAATACTGTATTCAAACATCTCTTTTTCTTGCTTCACAGAGCCCACAGTTTAAGCAGAGTAAGCCTGTCTGTTTTCAATTCTTAACTTTTCACACATGGCAAACCAGTGGAACTTTTGAACACTGTGATCATCTGGCCGATGAGCAAGCTGTTTTCCATTTCTGGCAACAACTACTTCTGGCTTATCTTGATGGAAAGAAAGAAGATGAAAATATACTCTGGTTGGATATCGTTGATAACATTTGTCATCTTTGCAGCAAAAAAAAAAAAAAGAAGCTTAGAAAATTTTTCCCTTGGTGTTGCAGAAAATGGCAAAAGAATTGACACCATCAGTGAGACACCAATTTAATTGAGTTGATAAATGAAGTAGCCTATTGTGATCTTTCCCATAGCAAAGGCAGTATCACATCATACTGGTATGAGGACTTTAGCAGGAATAAGGATCTTTGGGGCCTGGACCTGGAGCTCCACTGGTGGAGTTAGTAACCTTAAAGGCTCACTTCACATATATGAGCCTGTCCCTATCTGTATTAGTTTGCTAGGGTTGTTGTAACAAAGTACCACAAACTGGGTGACTTAACCCACAGAAATGTATTTTCTCACAGTTCTGGAGGCTAGAAGTAGGAAGTCAAAGTATTGGCAGGGTTGGTTTCCTCCTAGGCCTCGCTCTTTGGCTTGCAGATGACTACCTTTTCACTGTGTCTTCACATGGTCTTCCCTTTGTATGTGTCTGGGTCCTAATCTCCTCTTCTTATATGGACACTAGTCATATAGATTAGGGCTCACCCTAATGATTTTATTTTAACTTGATTACTTCTGTAAAGACTCTATCTCCAAATTCAGTCACATTCTGAGGTACTAGAGATTAGGACTTCAACATAAGAATTTGGGGCTAACATAATTCAGCCCATAATACCCTTTGTGTGCCTTATTTAACTGAATAAACTCAGAGCTATCTCAACTCTGACACGATTTCGACCTATGGCCTGGATCCACAAGCAAAGTGATTCACTCACAACAAACATGAAGGAAGTGAAATGGATGGGCATATTGTTCAAAAGCAGGGAAGTCAATCTCATGGATTCCAGGAGCCCTGAGAATACTGATGCCACCTCTCAAAATAATCAGAAAGACTGATAAATGAAAGGACTGCTCCTCTAAGTTGAAAGTATTTTATGACTGCATTCTCTTACCCTCACTGAGTATGCTCATTCATCAAACCCCTTATCTAAAGGGCTCCCCCCCCCTAATATTTAGAAATGGCAAAAAAACAAAGGAATGAATCATCAGAAAGGCAGAAAAGTCTTCCTATGACTCCTTTACCTCAGCAAAAACATTACTTCCTGAAAGAGTAAAAAAGTAACAAAAGATGACTAACCCAGGTGACTGAGCTGATGCAAAGGACTTCAGGACAACACGAACTTCAGAAACAGGCAAGGTTAAATGCTAAAGTGAAGGTGGCTGAGCACATTCCCTCAGCGAAATAAGACTGGGAGCAGGGGAGAATTGTGAGTAAGAGGCTCCCAAAATAGACATGTGTGTGTAATTTACTTAATAGTTCCACCAACGTACAGCAGTGGGTTGGCTATGATGGTTCTAAGTACCCTGTGACGTGTATTTACAAAGGAACTGGGTAGCCTTATTTTAAGTGACAACTTCTTATTCTTAGTCATCACCCCCTCTGAACTCCAGTTTGCAGCACTGCTCGTCATCAGGGTTCTTGGCAAAGCACTATTGAGTCATGAGCCATGTGCTGGCAGCAGCTGGGAGGTGATGGAAGGCCAGCAGCTCACGACTGCAGTGTTCCATGGAGAGGAAGCAGCTCATGACAGTATGTTCCATGGGTTGACTAGTGCTTCACAAAAAGTATGTTGAAGTTCTAGCCCCCAATACTTCAGAATGTGACCTTATTTGGACACAGGGTCATGTCAGGCATAATTAGTTAAGAAGCCTTCCCTTTTCTCCACTATAAAGCTTTCCTGCTCCTGCCTGCCTCTGAGTCTCTGCCAGAACACAAGTCATGGTAGCTGATTCCCTTGCTAGAGCAAGCTCTGAATAAAAACCCTTTGATTGTCCATATTTGGTTGCTGTTTGTTTATTTTCATACTTCAAATAAATTATATGCTAGACTCCTGGAGAGTAGGGAAAAATATAAGGCGGTGTTAGACATGGTCCTTACACTTAAACTTTAAAACTATTTTTAAAGTTTGAAGTCTTTGCCCAGCCAGTGTGACTCAGTGGTTGAGCGTCAACCTATGAACCAGGAGGTCATGGTTTGATTCCCTGTCATTATATATTTACAATTTGAAGTCCTTAAACTTTAAAACTTTGAGATTTGAGATAAAATGCACAAAGCAAGAATAAATACCACAACAACTAAGCAAGTAATTAAACCAGTCACGCAAACTGTAAACAGAACATTCTTACCCAGTAAGCCTCTTAAGTTTGTCTGTGTTCCCATTCCAAACTCTCCCTCAAATTCTGAGCTACCCACGAAGAGTAGATCTTTATCCACACCAAATCATTGTTGGAGGCCAAGCAGATGAGCCCTCCCTGAAGTTGAGGTTTTAGGGAACCCAGTAAATAGCACCCTCTTCCCTGCCCACATTCTAAACCAACTAAGAGGCATAACAATTTGACAGATAGAGATAAAAATATCATAACTTTTTTAAACTGACAGTCTTACTTGGAGACTATTGACTTCAGGTCTGTGGGTTTGTTAATATTGTACCACTGAAACCAAGTCACTGAGTCAGGGCCAGCCAGAGCTGGAAGACAAGAAACTTTGCCACATGGAGAGCTGTCCCTTAAAACTTAAGGCTTAAAGGAGCAGAGAATGTTCACTTTCCCCAGGCAATTCCCAGAGAGAAAGGAGAGATGAAACATGCATGTTTAGTAGTTTCTGCGAGACTGACCACTCTTCTTTTCCTCCAGCGAGGTGGAGAGCCCAGGGGATCCACCCAATGGAGGCATGTCTCCTAGAAACATGAGCAGTGGGGAATAAATGTTCCCATGCAACATCTGCAACAGGCAGGGCTAAGTCTCTGCAGGATTAAACCCTCTAAGA
>NW_006295180.1:1374087-1374392 GCF_000327345.1 Myotis davidii | reverse complement strand
CACATTTGGCTGCTGTTTGTTTATTTTCATACTTCAAATAAATTATATGCTAGACTCCTGGAGAGTAGGGAAAAATATAAGGCGGTGTTAGACATGGTCCTTACACTTAAACTTTAAAACTATTTTTAAAGTTTGAAGTCTTTGCCCAGCCAGTGTGACTCAGTGGTTGAGCGTCAACCTATGAACCAGGAGGTCATGGTTTGATTCCCTGTCAGGGTACATGTCCAGGTTGTGGGCTTTACCTCCAGTAGGGGGCGAACAGGAGGCAGCCAATCAAATAGTCTATCTCATCATTAATGTTTCTA
>NW_006295180.1:1370651-1373408 GCF_000327345.1 Myotis davidii | reverse complement strand
TGACCACTCTTCTTTTCCTCCAGCGAGGTGGAGAGCCCAGGGGATCCACCCAATGGAGGCATGTCTCCTAGAAACATGAGCAGTGGGGAATAAATGTTCCCATGCAACATCTGCAACAGGCAGGGCTAAGTCTCTGCAGGATTAAACCCTCTAAGACACACACACACACACACACACACACACACACACACACACACACAGCTACCAATGTTGTAGTTCTGTTTTGTAGTTATGGGATTAGTGACAACTTTAAGTTTGAGGGGAATGAACGCACTCATGGAGCAAATCTACCAAGTGAGGGATTGCCCTCCTCATGGAAGAGTGTCAGAGCTGTAGACCCACACCAGGAGTCCAGAATTCCTGTCCTAGTACTGGTATTAAGTGGATCTATAATTTACCCAAGGCCACTTGCCTCCAGGTGTTCTGTCCCCAGTTATGCACTCAGGATCAGAGCACCCATCCTGCATATGTCAAGTGGAAGGTAAAGGGGGAAAGGGTCACTGAATAACTTAGCTCCTCTTCACAGAGGCACCAAGGTAGTCCCATAGGAAGACAAAATAGCTTTCCTTTAAAAATGGAATAAATGTGAAGCAGCCTTCTGTGGCCATTCAGAGCTTTTCAGCACTAGGGAATTCACTGAGGAGGGAACCACATGAAAGTAGAACACTAGAGTAATCCCTGAACCTGAGAGCTGTTACTGACTCCATTTGGATAGCACATGGTATGAGTTTGTAATTAATTACACTGATAACTCTGAAACCTGGGACAGATTCCCTTTTCCCCTCAGGCAATCTTTACCTGAATTATTCCTTGGGAACAAGAGACCAGAACATCCCTACTCCAAAGAGTTATTCATTAGTGAATGGTATGAATGTGAAAGGGCATCCAACTTTTTCCCCTGCAGCTCCTTAAAGAAGAGTAACTATTGTTACATTAGCCCTTGGTCAGTACCTCTTTGTAAATCATTTGGCAACAAATTGGCCTTAGATCTAGTTTGGAAAAATGGTGTGGGAAAATACAGGAAAGAGGAAAGTAGGTAGGGTTAAGGAAGAAAGGAGAGTAGAAAGGAAGGTTATGCTTGCAAATAAAAGACAAGAGAAAAAAAGAAGTGCAGATTTCTTTCTACTCCTAATTGAAATTTCCCAAGGTGCCTCGGGGTGGAAGCTTTGTGGGCTCTCAAAGTCAGAGCTTTGTTTATTGGTGGATACACAGGAAGCTCAGTAGGAAATGTAACTTCAGTTGGAAGGGTGTAGAAGGACCTGTGTTATTTCATTTGTCTCATTCAATTTCTCCATCTGTTATCCTCTCTACTATCTGCTTCCCTTTCATGGGTACTCATTAGACACATACTAGGGCCACTGTGACAGGTGCTGCAGACACAAGAGAAATGATACACTGCCTCCTGCCCGCAGGGAGATCCCAGTCAGGTGGGGGAGACACTAGGATTGTGGTCTGTTTCAATATACTGAGAGAGGTTCTAGAGTACAGATACAGAGCATTGGAAGAGCCCAGAGAATGGGGCTCCAACTTAGGGAGTAATATAAGGGATCACAGGAAGGGTCCTCATTATGTTTCCCAAGAAATAGACTCAGAGATAGATTTGTGTGCAAGAGGCTTCCGGAGAGTATTCACTTGCAAGGGGATGAGGGGAGCAGGACCAAAGAGGCCTGGGCTGATGCTCCAGCAATGCTAAAGCTGTGATTAATTGAGACAAGGGGCAGGTGTTGGTGCCCTACACTGACCACTCAATAGATGTAGGCAATCTCGGGGGAGGGGCATGAGCTCAGGCAAGGCTGCTCCCTGAGCCAAGAGAATTCCAGGGGAGGGATTCATCTCTGAGCCGGTGACAGGCAACCCCCTGATGGTGGGGATACGAGAGCTTCAGGTACACCACAGCATCCATTAAAGTAGGCTTTCCAAAAGAGAAGAGAGCTGAGCTGCATTTTGGAGTCTAAAATACTGACAATGAGAGAAAATGTGTCCTAGGCAGGAAAAAGAACAATGTGCCAAGGCAAGGACCTCCAGAAAACCTTGTCCATTTAGAAAAACTACAAGGAATTCAGCACACCAATGAGACCAGTGGAAGGCAGGGTCGAAGGAGAGGCATGGGGAGGGATGAGCTGAGAAAGTAAGCAGCCAGATTATAAAGGCCTCCATGTGCTGTGCTAAAGAGCCTGGATTTTAGCCTGGCCAATGTGGTTTAGTGATTAAGTGTCGACCTATGAACCAGGTTCTATTTCCGATTGGGATACATGCCCAGGTTTCAGGCTTGATTCTAGTGGAGGGTGTGCAGGAGGCAGCCAATAGATGATTCTCTCTCATCATTGATGTTTCTATATCTCTTTCCTTCTCCCTTCCTCTCTCTGAAATCAATTATACTAATAAAAGGGTAATATGCTAATTAGATCGAATAGACCAGAGGTCTTCCAGACAAAGCCACGGTGGCAGGGGCCGAGGCAGAGACAGTTAGGGGTGATCAGGCTGGCAAGGGAGAGTGGTTAGGAGCAATCAGGCCAGCAGGGGAGGGCAGTTAGGGGTGATCGGCCAGCAGGCAGGTGAGTGGTTAAGAGCCAGTGGTCCCGGATTGCTAGAGGGATGTCAGACTGCTGGTATAGGCGCGATCCCATAGGGATCCCATAGGGATCGGGCCTATACTGGCAGTCAGACATCCCCCAAGGGGGTCCCGGATTGGAGAGGGTACAGACTGGGCTGAGGGATTCCCCCCCCCCATTCCACAAATTTCATGCACCAGACCTC
>NW_006295180.1:1356483-1370625 GCF_000327345.1 Myotis davidii | reverse complement strand
ATCTATATCTATATCTATATCTATATCTATATCTATATCTATCTATCTATCTATCTATCTATATATTTTTAAGTGTCTGGATTTTATCTTAGAAATAAGGAAGAAGCCAGTGAAGGATTTTCAATATTGCTTATACAGTTGTTTTCTGATTTATACTCACAAAGTATGGAAAATGAATTAAGTACAAAGGAGAAAATAAAATACACCCATAATCCCACCACCAGAGATAACCATAACTAACATTATATATGCAGAGAGAAAAAGTTTTAAAAACACCAGACAGATTATACCACAGGCACAGTTTTGTATCTTGCTCTCATGATTTATATCGCAAGTACCATCACATCATGAAATGTTTTTCAAACACATCCTATATAATAAAAGCCTAATATCCTAAGTGTCCAGTCGTCTGATCGTCCATTCAACCAATCAAAGTGTAATATGCTAATGATATGCTGAGGCTGCTCAACCGCTTGCTATGACGTGCACTGACCACCAGGGGGTAGATGCTATGACCAATAGGTTAGCTTGCTGCTGGGGTCCAGCTGATTGGGACTGAGCAAGATGGGCTTGACATGCCCTGGAGCTCTCTCCCAGTTTCTCCCAGGCTGGCCAACATCCCGAGTCCCTCCCCAGCCCCAATAGTGCACCAATGGGGTCCCTCGGCCTGAATTGTGCCCTCTCACAATCTGGGACCCCTCGGGGGATGTCAGAGAGCCGGTTTCGGCCCAGTCCCAATCAACACAGGAGCTGCCTCCTGGTGGTCAGTGTGCTCCCACGGGGGAGCACTGCTCAGCCAGAAGCCAGGCTCACGACTGGCTCCCCTGAGGGCTCCTGGACTGCAAGAGGGTGCAGGCTGGGCTGAGGGACCCCCCCCCCAAGTGCACAAATTTCATACACTGGTCCTCTAGTGATTTAAATAATGGCATAGAATTCTATTAATTAGATTTAACCAATGCTTTTCTTATAATTAGACAGTACGGTTTGTTTTCAGATCATTGTCTACAACTCTTATCCCTAAGATAAGTTTCCAAAAGGAAATCACTATGTTAAAAGATATGAACATTTTGCCTGGCTGAGGTGGTTCCGTTATTGAGTAATGACCTATGAACCAGGAGGTCACGGTTCAATTCCTGGCCAGGACATATGCCTGGGGGGCAGGCTCAATCCCCAGTAGCGGGCATGCAGGAGGCAGCCAATCAATGATTCTCTCTCATCATTGATGTTTCTATCTCTCTCTCCTCTTCCTTCCTCTCTGAAATCAATAAAAAAAAGCACTTTTTTAAAAATATATGAACATTTTAAGGCTGAGAAAATTATCAATGTAGAAGGCTTAAGAGCTAAATTAGATGCATAGAAATTTCTTATTTTTATTTCCTCTATGTTCTGTTAATTTACCTCTTTGTCTTCAATGGAGAACAGGGGGAGAAATACAAGCAACTAACAGGTGTTTAAGTTAATTGAAGGTTTGTCACGATGACTATGAAACTATGACACAAACCCATGGGAATTACATGGGTGCTCTGACTCTATCAGTGTTGCAAAGATCACGTGGGGTGCCTACTCACCTACCCAGCATGGAGTCTGTCCTGACCCTCAACCAACTGAAGTATTCAGATTTCCCTGTTTACTTCCTGCTGGAGAAAACCCAAATGTTCAAAGCCCCAAATCAGATGACCTTTAAGCTCCCTTTTCCTGCTAAAATTCTCTGAATGAACATGTCCTCTCGGCAAATGTTCCTCACAAGTGGGCTACATTATCAGCAGTGCTTTCAACATAATGCTCCTTCCCTGTAGGCAGACAAATGGAAGAAACTTTAGGCCTTCTATGGGCATAACAGAAATTGTCCCAAATGCTCTCAAATTTATCTTTATTTGTGCTGCTGCCTATAAATTACTTTCTCGTGGGATGTGTATGGTTTGAATTACAGAAATAACCCATTCCTTCCCCCACTGGTAGACAGCCCTTCCCCAGGCTTACGGAATACTTCTTTTTGATGTTCATATCCTAATTTTAATCCAACTGTTTAGTTCTGTTGATGGTCCCTGGAGCCTACATCAGACATAATTCTCAGGCAATGGGAAGCTAATTTCCGGAAATGTGACCAGTTCCGTTCGTTAGGACCCTTCTGACAATGGGCTCTCTCTAAACAGCCTTCCTGCCATGTGTTTATAATCACTTGGAGTTATCTACATGGCACTCAAGTTGCCCTCCCATCTGAAGTGGCCCTTGGGGTAGTGCTCATTCATCTAGCCTGCCCTGGTTTTGTTGTTGTTGTTTTAATCTAACATCTCAGGAGGCAGAATGGCCTAATGAAAAAAGCACCAAATTTGTATCAAGAGGTCTAGATTCTTGGCATAGTTCTGCCACTTACAATCTATGTGACAGAGAAGAATTTGCTTCCCGTCTACCCATCTCTCAGAGTTGTCATGAAGAAAAAACAAAGTAATATTCTTCAGAGCAGAAAACAACATGCACACTTGCCCAGATGACAATGGTATTTTATTGCAGTAATGTCGTTTATATGAAAGGAGCAAGAAATAATATAGTCCACAAAGAAAATGTAGTAATTCAAAAATGTTTATTAAGCCCATCAGAAACAAGAGCAGGCACTTGGAGAACAGAGGAAAACAGTACAATGCATGCACTGGAGGGGTTCAGAGACTGGTTGAATAACAGACACACAGAAACCAATACTTGTAGCGATGAGAAGCACTTTAATGGATGTGTGCATAATGTGGCCAGGGAGCACAGAGAAGGAGACAGCCCAGAAAAGGCAGCAAAAGTCAACAGGTGACATTTGAGCAAAGACTTGAAGGATGAAAAAGACAATGTCTAGGTGGATAAATCAGGAAAGAGAGCATCACTTACAAAATCCCCAAGAAGAAACAGAACACAACATACTCAGAAAACCACAGGTCTGTCAGGGTGTGGGGTGCACAGTGGGTGTCAGGACATAGCAAAGCTGAAATCTCATTCCTCTCCTGTGGGATGCTGCATTTGTCCTCTGGGCAAACAGAGACAGTGACATGCTTCAAGAATGGCTATATCAGTCATCGTCCATGCAAGAATCAGGTGGTACACTGAAATCGGTAATTAAAGAAGTGTTTACAGAGGGATTATGCTCAAAGGTGTGGTCAGGGTGTAGGGAGCCATGAGGAGGCCTGTTGCTATCTTTAGATCTGGAAGGGTGAGGGGGAGGAGCAGTACTGAAACTTGGAAGTGAGAGTTGTGTGGAGAGGGCTGTGTGATGGGAGCTGTGAGCATCAGTTGAGGGAGGTAGTCAGTGTACGCTGATCTCCAGGGAATGAGTTAGGAGATAAATGCCCCTTCTCATTGTTCCCACCCCCTCATCTCATCAGTTCCCCCACATTGGCCAAAACCAGCAAGAAGCCAGAGTGCAAAGGAGCTTTGGGGGAAGAAGTCAGGGAGAAGGATGGTTCTAGAAGGACAAATGGAAGCCATTAGCACTGAGTAAGTAATACCAGATTAGAATTGTATGAAGCTCATCAGGCACCAATATGGAGAAAGGAGCTGTGGAGAAAGTGGGAGAAGATAGACATAATCCCGGTGAGAAATGATGGGGATTTGATAAGATGGAGACAGCAGCAGGGAAGGGGTACAATGGATTCAGAGAATGTTCAGAAGATACATTTAAGAGCTTTATGGTTGCTCACTGGTGGATCTCAAAAGTCCTTTCTCGTATATGTACAGTTCACCAGGCAATAAATAAAACAACCAAGAAAAATGGCAATTCTGTGAGATATAGCTTGTAATTTCTGATGTCTGAGACCTGTCTTTTTTTTGAGCAGTTCATTTTGATGGTAGTACCAATGCTTGTATTTGGAAGCCAAGAACATATGAAAGGTGTTTCCATTCTTGTCAAATATCTCAATATGCATGCACCATCTAATAAAACATGGTGATTGGCCCAGCAAGTGTTGCTCAGTGTGGTTGAGCGTCAACCCATGCCTGGTCAGGGCACATGCCCGGGTTGCAGGCTTGATCCCCAGTAGGGGGCATGTGAGAGGCAGGTGATGGATGATTTTCATCATTGATGTTCCTATCTCTCTATCTCCCCCTCTCTTCCTCTCTCTGGAATCAATAAAAACATATTCTAAAAAACATGGCAATTGTGGCTCATTGGTGGCCCCCAAAAGATATGCTCATGTCCCAGAACCTATGAATATGCCCTTATTTGGGAAAATAGTCTTTGCAGATAGATGTAAAGTTAAGGATTTTGAGATGAGTTTATCCTGGGTTGTCTGATGAGCCCTAAAACCAATGACAAGTGTACTTAGGAGAAATAAAAGAGGAGACTACATGGAAACACAGAGAGGGACATACAAAGATAAAGGCAGAGCTTGGAGTAATATAGCCACAAGTGAACGAACTCCTGGAGTCACCAGGAGCTATAAAAGATAAAGAAAGATTCTCTCCTGGAGCCTCCAGACACCTTGATCTAAGAGTGCCAGCCTCAAGAACTGTGAGTGAACATATTTCTGTGTGTTAAGCCACCCAGTTTGTGGTCATTTGCAATGGCAGCTGTAGCACACAAATACAGCAATGAACCAAGGAAAACCATATTCTGATGGCATGTCTGGTCTATACACAAGATGAGGCCAAACTTCAATTCATTTTTATCCTGTGTCAAACCTATTTGGTGAGCTGGGGTAGTGCTTGGTTGAAATGGTACTTGCTTTAGATTGACCAAAACCAGGTGGCAAAGTTTTTAAATTCCACATTTATACCTCTAGATGTGTAGAACACTATGTGACATTCATGGCACAACTGGGTGAAACCAATTTACCTGTAGAAATTGTGCCTTTATCTTCACTTGTTAAAATGTTTGCCCCAAAAGAAAAACACAAGGATGACATTTGCTTATTTGATGTCGCACATTCTGGATGCTGCAGTTGGCCTCAATGAAATGAAATTGCATTAAAGACATGTCAGGGTAGACATCTTAAAACATGCTTCAAAGTTGTACCAAATATGTTAGTATTATCTTTCACTTTGCCAATTAAGCTTCATCCCTGTGCATGAAAGAACTTCTGAGACCCTGTGGCATATAGAGGTAGAAGAGGTTGCTAGAAAATATTCCAGTTTGTAGCCTGGGTGTACACATGGTGGCATCACTGGACAAACCAGAGGTCACAACAGTAAGAGCATATTTGAAGAGGTGGAACGAATGAATGGATGGCGTTCTGAACAGATTGGATTGTAAGATGCCTAAGGCAATTTGAAATATGTCTAAGCTTAAAAGTGAAGTTTGAGAGGACATTCCAGATAATTGCTGTTTTCCTACAAAAAAGCAGAAATTGTATTCTTTTAATATGTCTCTTTCTAAATAATAGTGCCCTATAAATCAAACACAGAACCTATTTTCACTTCTATACAGCTCAGGATTTGTTCCTTTTTACCAAGAGCAAGATTTCCACTTGAATACATCTTGCCTCCATGCAGCCAGTTGGCCCTGTTTCTAGATCCCAGAGTATGCCCTTGTTAGTCTAAACCTCTAAGGGTAAGTCCAACCTTCTTATTAGAGTTGAAAATTGGCCATGTGACCCACTTCTGGACAATGGGCTGGGAGGGCTAATGGGTTTCTGGGAAAGGAGGTTCATTGCTTTTCTGGAAGAAGTACTGGAAACCAGCTTTCTGGACAGAATAAGGGAGCACTAGCACAGTGCTACTGGCCATCTTCCTGTACCCACCAGGAGACCCAGCCCTGGGATCCAGTTAACACTGCACACAAAGATGGAGATAACTGGGTTCTATGATCATAGCTCAACCACTGCATCCACCTCTCCTAAATCAATGCATGTCTATCACTTAGGCCACTGTCACATTTTCTATTAACTGTCAATGTAAACACCTTAACCCATTCCAGTGTCTTCTGACACTTTGTTCCTAAACCCAATTACCCCAGACCTCCCCTGATGAGGCTCCTGTTACTTGTCAGTTGTCAGTTCTGTGTCACTTGTTAAAGCCCCTGGCATGAAACTTAGCACACAATGGGCACCAGGTAAATGATATTTCCTGCTACTTCATCCTGCTTCTCAGCTCTAAGCAATCTCTCTCCCAGATCCCACCACTGTTTCTGCAATGCTCTGTGCTAGAAGCTAGTTCCCAGCAGCCTCCAGCAGGCTGGAAGGTGAGAAGTCTCGTTGCCCAAGAGGGTTGTAACTAGGAATCCAGCGATCCAGAAACACCAGCCAGTGAGCTGCCTTCTTTTTCAGACTGCCCCCTTGGCTAGTCACAGAGAGTCACTTTTCAAGGGATTCAGAATCAGTGGGATAGCACCAACACCAACATAAGCTCAGTAAAATTTGGTTTCCGATCATTCAGAGCCAGCTCAATATATTTCACACCTGAGTCATTGTTGCCAGTATCCATTCTCGCATTGCCGATGTGCAGAAAGACTGATTAATAAAGAATTCTCATTACTAGAACATTCGCAGTATTACAAACAGAAAGGCCAGAACTCAGACCAGTAAGTTCTTTAGAAAAAGAGACTGTCGGATTTCCCCTCCCCTGTACCTGAATGTCTTAGTTTTGGGACTTGACCCATCAGAAGTTGCACAAACCTTCATTTAGAGCATGTCTCAAACTTTCTTGAGTAATGACACTGCCCTAGAATGGTCTATTCTATAACATGTCCTAAGTCACCTTCTGAAATTGGTTTTGGTTTTGTCCTTTTGCCTCTTTGGTTAAATGTCATTCAAATTTGACATGTGACTCTTACAGTAATTTAAGAGACACTGGAAGATACCTGGGGTATGTGAAAACGAATGTCAAACGCTGGTCTGAGAACACTAGGTGGGGTGGAAAGTGCCCGCCCCTCTTGCTGGTGACTCACTTCTGTGACTCAGTGCTTGTCACACAGCTCAGCAGCATCCACTGGGCCTGTCTGCAGCTCACTGTCCTCTGCTACCCAGAGGGAAAGTAAAGATTCATCGGATAAAGTATACAGCATGCTTTCAGATCTTCCGGATGCAGGTTACATCAACACAAGGCATTATCATCTCCCAAGCGTTAAGGAGCATTTAGATGCAGGCAAAGGAGGGTGGGGAAGTTAGCGGTGAGATCTCACTTTCACAAAGGTGTTAACTAAAACTGGATGCCCTAACAAAGCCAAGCCCTAGACGCTTCATAGAATGGAGGAAATTCTTATTGTTGATTTAACTATTAAAATTCAAAATTTACCACAAAGTTAAAGAATTGATGTGTGTGCCCGTCCAAATTTCTATTAAATCCTCTTTCAACCCTGAAAGACTATAAAGTAACTAGGGATATTTTAATATTTACACTTTCATTTCTCTGCCATATAATCACTTCAACTTGGACTTTATGCAAATATGTGAAATCTTCAAACATAAAAATGAAGCCAAGTTACTCACAGAAGGGAAACCCTGTGTCAATTTTCATTACTGAACACCAAAAATGCCAGGCAAATCCAGTGATTTCCTAGAACCAAGACAAAACCTGCCCACCAGTGCCAGGAGCTCCCTTGCAAACAGGTGCAGGGCTAACAGTATACTGAACCTTAAACTCATTTGGAAAATGAGCCTGTGAATTTTTTTCTTTAGCAAATGCCACTGGGTGACCCACCTTCAAGTTAAACAGTTGAAACTCAGCCTGTTCTGTTTCCCTTGAGTTCTAAAGACCGCTGGTTTCAACACATTTTGCCAGAAATAACTTAAAAGTTTTCCTGAACGGGCACCAAAGCCCTTGTAATGATGTAGTCATTTCAAATTAACATCCCAACTTAAAGCAATTAAATCTGATTTTTGTTTATAATCAAAATTTATATTGGAACACCTCTGTGGAATGTACTGGAGGTGAAACCCAGTACATTCACCCCAGGCAGGGCATTTACTAACAAACATGAATGGGAACAGAGGCTTAAGTCCAGATGTCAAAAACCCAAGGCTGTTTCTGAAAAGGAAAGTTTGTCTACATTGTCAATCACTGTGGCTTGGACTTAAGCCTCAAGTAGGCAAGAGAACCAATGTGTAAGTCTTTCTTTTTCAAAAGATTTTCTTTTCCTGAAAACATCAGCTAGAAAGTAGCAACCTGGAAGAAAAATGTCAAAAGAGAGAAAAGATTATTGGTAAGCCAAAAACTGAAAACCAAAATGTCCTTCTAGGTATGTGTATATTAATGCCTCACAGTACTACTCAGAGCTAAATAGGAACCAACTATCAACCCATGTAACAATTCGGATGGACTTCAAGGGCATTCTGGTGAATGAAAAAAGCCAGTCTCAATAGGTCATACACTGTACAATATCATCTGTATAGCACCCTCAAAATGTCAAAGTTACAGAATTAGGGGATAGATTAGTGGTTGCCATGGGGTTAGAATGCTGAGTGAGTATGATTGTAAAAGTAGCACAAGTGAGATCTCTATAGTTATGGAATTGTTCTTTATTTTGATGGCTACAGAAATCTACACATGTGATAGAATGGCATAGAACTCTATTCACACATTGTACTAATGTCAATATCCAGGTTTTTATATGGTACCATGATTATGTAAGAAGTGACCATGAAGGAAACTGGTGAAGGGTACCCAAGACCACTATACTATCTTTGTTATCGTTGTAACTTTTTGCAAATATAGAATTATTTAAAATATAAAAGTAAAGAGAGCAGAAAAGAATGAAGGAGGAAGTAAAAAAAGAATGAAAAAGAAACAATTTGAAATGAATACAGACAACTCGAGAGATTAAAGGTGACAGGGAATAGTTGGAGGAAGTAACAGCAAGAATAAATACTAGAGGTTACAGTCAGGCAAGCTGACAACCAGAAACTGTTTGGATTGTAAATTGCAAATGAATACAGTGAACAGAGAAGGGGAAAGATCATTGAACTGTTACTCCTGAATGACCAGTGGAGAAATGAAGCACAGTGAGCAAGAAGACAGGGAGTGATTGTGGCAGCAGTAGCTGCAGGAAGGATGCATGGTGGGTGGGGGGCTGCAGAGTGGGTGGATATAGCAGCTGATATTGCTTAGGATGTGACACACATTAAATGAGAAAACGAAGTTAACTAGAGGAAATGTCTGACCTAGAAAGAAGTATTCGTAAGGAAAATGCACCATAGAAATTTGTAAGTTGAGAAAGAAGAGACAAAATTCTTGGGCAAGAGCAAAATTACTGATCAAATAATGAAGAGCTAATCAAAGAACAGGTAAGTGAGTGAGAGGAAAAAAATAACTCACTCAGGTGTGGAAAATTGACAGAAACCAGGTTTTCAGAAAATGTGCAGCAAAACCCAATGACCTTTGGAAAAGTGTCCGCACCAGAGTTAAGTTAGGGTTTTTCAAAATGCTGACACGCCGAGCTCAAAAGGTTCGCTATCACTGCCCTACACGGTTCTAAAACCAACACATCCTGAATTTTTCAAATTGATTTAATAAATAGCTTTGATAGCCTAGTACATACATGTCAAATATACATCCAGACTGAATTTCACTTCAGAAATATGACCTTAATGACCACTGTTCCTGTAAAAGTAACAACTGCAGAAGGGTGAATTGCTGTAAGGGAGGAAAGTTTGTAAGTCAGCTTTTGTGCAAACACCTTAGAGTCCACCAAGGCTATGGACCATATGCAGGATGCTTATTTCTAAGAAAGCTCTGGTGTCCTAGCTGGTTTGACTCCACAGATAAAGCATTGGCCTGCGGACTAAAGGGTCTTCCATTTCAGTCAAGGTCACATGCTGTGGTTGCGGGCTCGATCCCCAGTAGAGGGCATGCAGGAGGCAGCCAGTCAATGATTCTCATCATTGATGTTTCTATGTCTCCCCTCTCCCCTCTCCCTTCCACTCTGAAATCAATAAAAATATATTTTTAAAAAATACATCCCAAGAGCATAAGCAACCAGTAATATTAAAATATGGAAATTAATACAGTGATTCTAAGATCTTAAAATCTGAGATTTAGTGTAGTCATAAAGGAATTCTTACCACACATTGAAAACCCAAGTTTATGATTCCTATAAGAGCCACTGGAAAATTCCCAAGAAGGGCAGCCCCTAAAAAAAGAGAAGAAAGAAAGATAGTTGGCCACTCTTCATGGATGGAAAAGTTAAAAATCAACATAATGGTTTCTATTCCAGCTACTGGGTAAATATCAACTCAGATTTCTTTGGAAACACTCTCTCCACTGTAGGGACAAAACTGAAGTCATCCTGAAAATGTGGTTGGACAGGAACCCGTTTATCTCCACTGCCACCCAGCCCACCCTCTAACCTTGGGCAGGAAGTCAGTCAGCAAGTAACCTAAAAATTACGAAATGCAAAGCACATGGTAAACTTTGCCAGATAATTGTTTTCTGATAAATTATGTTCCTGCAGCAATACAAAGAAAATCTAATTTTCTATAACAGTTTTACACAAATCCCTTGCAAACAGCAGAGATGTGCACTTTTTAGAAAGAATGCTTTAATAAACCTGATTGAAGGGCCTGTGGGTGGCTGGTGCCAAGGACTGAGAAAGGTGAGGAAAAGCTAGTTTTTTCTACAAAAGTATCATGGTGGCTGGAGGGGAAGAATTCTTGAAAACAGAGAATTTGAGATGCTACTCTGTGGCACGATTAAAAGACCAACAGCTGAGAATAGAACTGGGAGAACTGGGAAGAGAAAGCGAATGGCAATTTGGAAAATAAAGCCTGAGCATTGTGAGTTATAAATTTTCTCTTCAGTCTCGCCTATAAAATCTTCAGTAAAATCTGCATTCTCTACCTGGTGGAGTGAATTTTCACGGAGAGCCCTGCCTGCTTCAAGGCCGTGCAAGGGCAAAACCAGGGGCGGTATTGGTGACCTTTTCATTAACTATTCATTATTTCATTTAAGATATGAAGAACCTGAGGAAAACAAGGCACAGGGGAAGAAAAGAGAGGGGCGAGGAGAATGTAGGCTGAGTACCTTCTTTTACTAGATTTTTAAATTCTTTAGTCACCTACTCTTTCTTGGTTTCCAAACAGGCTCTGTTGGGAGGGCATTCTTACCTAAGAATATTACCTGGGTATTATCTGATTCATTCCCTCCAAACCCTCGCGCAGCTTTAAGTATCACGAAGAACCTTTTCAACTCTACTATCCTTCTCCCCTCCCAGTGTCCCAGAAGCCTTCTCATCCTCTTTGGAAACAAATGTAGGTGACATTAAAATGATTACCCATGTTGCTGTTGTGTGGTTGCTGCTTCTTCCTATAGGTTATCATCTGATTACTGTTCCTCTCTTTGTAAAACATTATGGTTAAAAATTATGATTATCACCAGATAATCTCTTTGCTGCTGCCTTAAATAACTTTTTTTTTTCAGAAGGGTTGGCCATTCTAGAAAGCTGAAAAATGGAAGTGAATCTGTGTGTTTATCCCTTTGTAAATAAATTATATCACAGAGACAGATTAGATTCTTATTATTTATGCTGAATCCTGACTGTAAGTTTCTTTTTGAACCAAACAGTAACATAAATAAGGTAAAATGCATGAAAGCAATAGACTGATGTGTTGGTTTCATCATCTCACGCAGCTGTGACATGGGAGAGGCAGTTTGCAGAGCAGCTTTTCAACACGGAGACACCAGGCTGGGAAGTGAAACTGGAGCAAGTCTTGGAGCAAGAAAGGCCTGTTCTCCAGTCCTGGTTCTGCCCTTGCTCCTGGACACTTTTGAGAACATGTCTTAACTGCTTGAAAAGTCATTAAAGTAAGGATGAAGGCTGCCTTACAGATAACAGAAACAATCATACAAGCACATAGTTCCTTATCCCCAGCCACACAATATCAATTGATCAGGAAAAAGAAAATTGACACACTGCTCCCCTCCCCCTCGCCCTCCCCCCAAGCTCATCTATTTTCTTCTCTAACTCACTCTTTTTAATGTCCTCTCTCTGCCACAATTCCAACTTTTATTTTTCCCATACCTTCTTCCTCCCCTATATACTCATTCTCAGAAGAAACTGAGCTATAGTAATCCTATATAATAATAGAGGAATATGCAAACTGTCTGTTATAGCATCACGTCACAACCAGATCAGCAGGCTGTGTCCCCACTCTCTGCTCAGGCAGCTGTAAGGCCCGGGGTAGGATAGGACGATAGGAGGGGATAAGAACAGAGAGGGAGAGGAAGGCAGGTTGCATGCAGACAGGCTGAGAGGAAAAACAGAAATACAGAAAGGGAATAATAAAAAGATGCAGGAATGGAAAAGGGAAGGAAACATGGGGCTGCACGTGAGAGGGGATAGCAACCGTGGGGAGACGGAGCAGGTGGTCCCGGCAAGGGCTAGGGTGCAGGTGGCTCAGATCAGGGAACCCCTTCAAGACATGGGAGGAGGGCAGTGGCCCCCAACGCGGTCCATTGGTGGGGAGCTGCCCAAGGGTCCAGGACAGAGTGGTAGATGGTCCTGGGCGGCGGCCTTCTGGGCGGAGGCACTCCTGCTTCACGCCAGCAGCACCTGAACCGTGCGGGCCTCAGCCACCCTCGCTAGGTCGGACATCCCAGCCAGGGAATGGGAGCAGGACAGCAGGGAGGCCGGGGAAGGGGGGACCAGGGCTGAGCCACCCGCCGCCCCCAAACGGAAGCTTTAAGAAGGGAAGGAGGGAGGGAAGAACTTTATAAAGGAGTCAGTAGAAAACAGAGTTAAAGAAGGAAGGAGGATAGAAGAAATGGGGGAGGGAGCAAAGCAGGTCTGAGGGAGGAAGTGAAGAAAAAAATTAAGGTGGGAAGGAAGGAAAAGAGGAGGGAGGGCAGGGGTAAAGATAAAGGAAAGAAGGAATGTGGGGAGGGAGGGAGGGGAGGTAGGAGAAAGATGGGAAGAAGAATGGAACAGAAGTAGGAAATAAGGAGGAAAGAAAAGTTTATAAATGATGAGTCAGTAGGAAAAAGTGTTACATAAATGAGAGAGAAAAATTGTGTGAGAGGGAGAAGCCAGTAAGGAAGTCAGACACAATTGTGTGTAAAGGGGATAAGATATAAGATTTAAAAAAAAAAAAAGTTAATAGGGGCGACAAGGCCGGGTAGTTAGGGGAATCAGGCAGGCATGCAGAGTGGTTAGGGCAGGAAGGCAGGTGAGCTGTTAGGAGCCAGAGGTCCCGGATGGTGAGAGGGATGTCCAACTGCCAGTTTAGGTCCGATCCCACAGGGGATCATGGCAGTTGGACATCCTCCAAGGGCTCCCAGATTGGAGAGGGTTCAGGTTGGGCTGAGGGACCCCCCCCCCCCCCCCCCCCACACACACACACACACACACGAATTTCATGCACTGGGCCTCTAGTTTGCTGTAATACTCATGAGTTCTCAAGGCACCCTGAGCTCTGTGATGCTGGGTTACTGGGTGAGGAGGGATGGCAGTGTTAGCTAAGGATACTGAGGCAGGAACCACCCCATCAGAGTAGAGAGCTGATTTTTCTCCCAGTTATCAGAAGGGCTATAGTCTCCATGTTCTCCAAAATAGTCTTGGTAAAATATCTTTCATCACACACTTGTTGATCGAAAATTTGTCAGTCATCCAATCCATGAGTACCTATGATTGTTTCTCCCAGGCTCTTCCTCAACCATCAAGATGATGTTTGCTACCCCAGCAATAAAACTCTAAGGCCAGTGCTGTGCCACAGCTGTTTTTGCCTGTCAGAGAGCTTTCTTTGCCAGTCTCTCCAGCCTTTTCTGGAGCTGAAGCAGGACCCTGATTGCAAGAAGTCAACACAAAAGACTATAGATAAAGAAAACCACTAGAAACTAATTTTTAATACTATTTTGCTTTTCTATAGATCTTGAGCCAAACATTTTGCACTATCACCATAGTCTCTCTCTGGTCAGTGGCCAGTCTTCTGTTCAATTTTCTCCAGGTCTGTTTGCATCTCCCACAGCTGTGAGCACAGCACTTGCAAAATACCTCAGTTCAATATAGATATACTAGGGGCCCGGTGCACAAAATTCGTGCACTGGGTGTGTGTGGGGGGGGCGGGGGGAGTGTCCCTCAGCCCAGCCTGCCCCCTCTCACATACTGGGAGCCCTCAGGCGTTGACCCCCATCACCCTCCAATCGCAGGATCAGGCCTGGCCAGGGGACCCTGGGCAGAGGTGTCAGGCCTGGGCAGGGGACCCTCTTTTCCCCCCATCACTGGTTCTGCCCCCAGCCCTC
>NW_006295180.1:1326326-1355641 GCF_000327345.1 Myotis davidii | reverse complement strand
GGGCTTCTTCCTGCTTTCCCTTTTGCCTCCCTGCATTGTGCCTACATATGCAAATTAACCTCCATCTTTGTTGTTAGTTAACTGCCATCTGAGTTGGCAGTTAATTTGCATATAGCCCTGATTAGCCAATGAAAAGGGTAGCGTCGTACGCCAATTACCATTTTTCTCTTTTATTAGTGTAGACTGTCTTGATTTGACTTCTCCCAGGATCTCAGTAGTTTGATTGGCTGTATTCTTAGGCTTTTGGCTCACCTGATGGGTAGGATTGCCAGATTTGGCAAATAAAAATAGAGGAGACCCAGTTAACTTTGAATTTCAGATAAAGGGTAAAAATTTTTATATGTTCCATGCAATATTTGGAGCATATATACTAAAAATTAATTGTTTATCTAAAATTCAAATATAACTAGGCATCCTGCATTTTATCTGGAAATCCTAAGTATATGTCACCCCAAACTGAGCAAGGGAGTGATCCATATATTCAGTGGGTGGCACTTGGACAACAGAGATGGCTTCTATGCAACACAACTCTTAACAATCCCTGACTGGGGAAGACAGAAGGGAAGGAGGATATAGCAACTCTGGCATCTTAGCATATAGAAATAATCTGCATGGCAAAGAGAGCTTCGTCCCATTCTGTTGAGTCAAGATGACCAATGGCATTTTAGTGATGGTGCAAGGTGGTAGGGCAGGAAGGTATAGAGGTGAAAATTATTGAAAAAGAGGGCATAGAGCAACTTCTGCCCTCCTAAGAATATGAATTCCTCCATGAAGACTCCACTGGCTCTGCCTTGCAAACACATCTTAAATCAAGGTTGAGTGGAGGCAGGCAAGTGGTCCAGTAGGCTCCCTGGAAAGCTGTCACTGCCCACTAAGCCACCCCACTGGACAGAGTCACAGCCTTGGGTATTTTTAGACAATAGAAAAATAAACACCCATGCCCAGAATTCAGGAACATCTCCAGAGATTCTGGGCAACTCCTTCAGTAGCCAAGCAAGTTGGCAGCCCATTTTCCACCTAGCAAATATGGGCACTTTTTCCTTTGTAATGTGATTTCTGGGCTGAAGAGGAACTATTAGGCATCCTGAGATGCTCTGTAAAAATGCAAGATGATATTGTATTGTATTAATGTCACTTAATGGTAGCTGTCAATGATAGTGATGGAATAAATATGGAAAAGGAAATTACTGTAATTGATTGACAGTCTGAAATCGTCCATATTTGACCTAATGAGAGAAACCTATGAGCAGCAGCTTCCAGTGCAGGCTATTAATGCAAATCATATGCACCGTACTGGCATGCTGAATTATGCAATGGCATGTGAATGTCTAATCCATTTCACGAGGCTTGTCTTTATCCAGAAAAAAAAATATTTCACTGACATGCTGATTAGTATATTAGGAGAGTTTAAGAAGTTTGGTGCTAAAGTAGGTGCCATCATGGTGTTATTAATTTAGTTCTGAACAAGACAAACAGCTCTGCGCAGCCATCAAAATCACTACATGAGTGTACAAGATAACTTTGTCAAGACCGATGGGAATTTACGGAAAAGACTTGTGATATGTGGAAGGAATTAGCAAACAGATAAAGAGCACATCATTTTTCTAGAAAACCACTGTCAAGGACTCAGAAGCCATGCAGAACCAGACACCTGCCAAGACATCTACAATGTCTGCGCGGTCACTTTCTCAGATGTTCAGAAACTTGCGAAACTTAGAACCAGATGTGGGGGGTCAAGGGAAGAACAGGTACAAATAAGGTTTAGGGCTGCCTCTGGGGACTCCATGTAGATTTAAGTACCGCTTGCTCAGGCATTTCTTAACAAACACATCAACAACAACAAAACATTCCCTGTGGGAATATGTTTTACATGGGAGGGAGTCTGTTGGGATAGAAAAGTAAGTTCCCAATTACCCATTACTTACACATCCCAAGAATTCACAGCTTTGAGAATTCCATAGCTCAGAGCTCTTGACTCCCTGCCCACATCAGTTCTTAATTTGGATCAACACAGGAAGTACCCAGACTCCTAACTCTGTATCCTACAGCTTCCTCAGAGCTCATGGTGCTCTGCTTGCTCACACGTTCCCCAAATGTCATTGAGGAAGGGGTGCTTAAGCCAGCACTCCATGAATATAGTTTTTATTTTTTGAATTTTAATGATCATGTAGTAACATTGTCAGTATATATACTGATGCACATTTTTTCCTTTTCAAGTAAACCAATTTAAATTAAAAAGTGAGTTGATTTAAATAAAATAGTAAGCAAATAATAGTGCAGTGGGTACTCAAATATTCCAGTAGTGCATGAATGACTGAAGTTTGGCAACCCTGTTTGAGGTGAAGGTGAGAAGAAAGTTGAGGGGCTGCTGGGAGGTGAAGGGCCTCAGGCAAAAGTTGAAATAATAAAATAAAGGAAACGAAAGTGAAACAAAAATTTCCCCAAGTGCTTTTACACATATTCTCTCATTCTTCCACCATTGCTAGTCTCCTGTAGTGTAATGTATTCTCATCGAATTTTCTATAGAGTAATTGAAGCCTTTACAAGGTTAAGTAAAACACTAAAGGTCATCCAGCAAATTAGCAGCAGAGGTAGAATTACAAGACAGACCATCTCTCACCCAGTGGAGAACTGCCTCTTGCCTCCAAGGTTCTGAGCGCGTAGCAAGGTGGAAAATGAAACTTCATACTATAAAGCAAACTAAGTGAAATAGAGGACTTCAAAGGGAAAAAGTAAAAGTACAACTGGCTTGAAAAACCTAGCACTGTTTCTGTTACTGTTTGTCGTTTCAAATGACTCTGTTTCAAGGTCCTTGTAGAAGCTTGCTGAATGTTTGTTCTGTATCTTTTCAACAAAGTGATAAGCCCCTAAAAGCAAGAGTGGCCACACTTGGGAAGTCCTTGTCTCATTCAGCCCAATGCCTGGCTCTCACTGAGACCCAAAAGGGCATTCCATGGAAGGTGGGCTTGTCCTTCTTAATTTCAACTGTAGTTGGGTTTTCTCCATCTGGCTCCCAATTATCCTGAGAACTTATTAAAAGGCAATGAGTTATCCATCATCAATGAGTTCCTCTAAACCAGAGGGAAGCTAGTTCCACTGTGTAGTCTCCATCATTCTGAGGATACTGGTGTCTACAAGCCTATCCCATGCGGTATGAAGAGGAAAGAGTACTCCACCAAAAGCTCTTCCAGGAATGGTGTGCTCTTGTTTCATGGTCTGACAACAGCATGGAAAGTCCATCTGCTGTTGCATGTGCTGCCCTACCAGTGCCCTCACATGTCTCCCACCAGATTTCGCCAACACCACCTTTTTTCCTGCTCTGTCTTTCCCCTATATCTTCACTTCATCTCCTCCTGACTCCTAGGCTTTCATGGATTTCCTGCCTTAGGACTCATGATTCATTCAATCAATCAACATTTCTATATGAATACCTACTATGTGCAAGGACCTGCTCTAGATCCTAGTTATACAACACAGTCCTTGATCTCATAGAGTTTATATTCCAGGGAAGGAGAAAAACAAATAAATTAATAGGATTTTTTAAAAAATCAAGTAATGATGAGGAATACAGGGTGTCCCCAAAATATATACAACACTGTAATAGCTGATAACGCAATTTTGAAAATAAAATGTATTTTAACAAACACTGCCTTTATAGTTATTCAAAGTGAATGCATACATTCTTGGGAGACACCCTATATTTTTAAAGACTGATGTGAAAGTAAATGAATAAGTGGGAACTCTATAGTCTGGAAAAGCCTCTCTGAAAGGATCACATATAGGTTGAGATCTGAACTATGGGAAGAGCAGGTGGGGAGCATTCCAGGCAGAGGGAACAGCTTGTCAAAGGTCCTAGGCTGGGGGTAATGAGGGCAGGTTCATGGAATTTAGTGAAGGCAAATGTAGTACAGTAATTCTCATTGGGGCCATTAGTGGCAATATTGCGTGGGACATTTCCATGCATTTGTGGATTTCTAGCATCTTTGGTCTCCCCTCTATTAAATGCCTCTGGTTCTGATTACCTCCCCCGCCCACTTTTCCCAATTCCATTTGGGCAGCCACAGTGTTGCTCTAGTCGGGAAGCAATAAAGCACAGTGGGTCAGGAGTGTGCATCGTTCAAGGGGTGCCAGAGAGGAAGGTGGGCCCAGATCTCACTGGCTTCGTAAGCAGTTGTATTAGTTTCCTGGGGCTGTTGTAACAAAGCACAGTGAACTGGATGGCTTAAAGAACAGAAATTTATTCTCTCACAGTTCTGGGGGCTGGAAATCCCAAATCATGGTGTTGACAGAGTTGGCTCCTTCTGAGGGCTGTGAGGGAGAATCTGTTTCATGCCTCTCTCCTGCTTCTGGTGGTCTCAGGTGGCTTATTTATGGCTTTCTCCCTATGTATTCACATCGTCTTCCCTCTGCCTTTGTATCCAAATTTCCCTTTTTATAAGGACATGAGTCATATTGGATTAGGGCCCACCTACTGACCTAAACTTGATCATTTGCACAGACCCTATATCCAAGTAAGTTCATATTCATAGTACTTAGAACTTCAACATCTTTTGGGGAGGGCACAGTTCAAGCCATAGCAGAGGACAAGGAATTTGGATTATATTCTAAATGTAACTTTTTGGAGGATTCTAAGCAAGTGAGCAATATTTCTGCTTTCAAAAGATCACTTGGGTTTATATGTTGAGAGTGAATTATTTGGGGCAAGAGTAGAAGGAGAGACACTGGTTAGTACAGAAATTTAGACAAAAGATGACGCTGGCATGGAAGAAGGTGTGCTATTACCTGTGGTCAGGATTACGCAGCATCTAGCCAGATGTGTCCTCTCAAAAAGCTGTACCAGGATATAGGTTGATACTCCTCTGGAGAAGGGGTGCTCAGTGAGAGAAAGCTATTTGGGGACGGTCCACCAAAAAAGGTCAGTCGGAACCTGAAGACCATCAGCCTTCAAGTAGAGACCAGTATGTGACTTGGATAGGTTTTGAGTTCATACATCAGAATTAGATGGTCTTTCAAGCACCCTTCCAACTGCAGGGGTATATAGCTAACAATTTCCACATCGTAAGTCAAGATAAGGAACTGCATCTGCCACCTGACAACTCAGGCTATGAGAGAGCAATGGGGCCCCGGCCTCCTCATCGCTCCATTCCTCTCTCCAGTCCAGGATGGTGTATGCCAGGGCTGCACACTCCCACTTTCTTTTCACAGCTGTACTAATACACATCTTCTCTAGTAAATTAATATTCACATCTCAGTGAACAAATCAAGTTAACACGCCGACAGTGTGGGCTACCTTCCAAGGTTTGTGTGCTGACAGATTAAAAAGTGTGCCAACATGGTTTTATGTTAACAAATACTGTGAAGCAGAAGCCTTTGTTTGCTTGGTTTTGCTTTGTGTTCCTGGTTTCATGATAATGTTGGTGAACCCATGGCTGCATCCATGCAAAGGTAGATGGACCATATTATGTCAGCCTGGCCAGGACCTTGATATGTGTTAAGTGTCAGCGGATTAAAGCAGTCACTCATGCCAAGTGACTCAGCCAGGAGAGCAGCAGCAAGGTGAGTGGGTGTGCAGTTTCTTATTATGCAATTTGGGGTGATGACATGGCTGTCGTAAGAAGCACTTTTAAGTGCCTGGATTTTCATTTCAATATCAAAAGAGGAAGTTGGCAACAAAAGGACTGAAAGATAGGAGAACCATTGGGCAACTTTTCAAGAAAACTTGTAGGTTTTTTTTAAAGGTATCTTTTAATTATTTAACTAAGGCACTACCTCTGGACCTTTTCTCATTCTTCATTCCCACTGTTGTCGGTGTACAAATAGTGATTATGGGCTGACCTTGATCCAATGTCAATGGGTAGTCAAGGGTAGAGGGGTGCTGTAGAGGAGGGGTCAGCCAACCACACCCCAAAGGTCAGTGCTAGCCCACCACCTGCTTTTGCATAGCCCACAAGCTAAGAAAGGGTCTCATAATTATAAATAGTCGGAAAAAATCAGAATAATCATATTTTATAACACATCAATCACAGTTCATGACACACAAAAACTAAAATTACATGGAATTCAAGTTTCAGGTTCTATAGATAAAGTTTTATTGAGACACAGCCATATTCATTTGTTTACAAATCATCTACAGCTGCTTTCCTGATACAATAGCAACATTGAGTGATTCTGTCAGAGACCACATGGCCTGCAAAATCTGAAATGTTTACTACATGGCCCTGTACAAAAAAAATTTACCAAGTACTGCTCTAGAGGTTTGAGGAAGAAGCCTACTGGGTCCTATAACGTGGTCTCTCTGCATTTTCAATCACTCCCCTAACTCTTTGTGCAGTACTATTTCATCCACTTGAAAATATATATTGAGCTCCTACTATGTGCCAGGCACTGTGCTACGTCCTGGGAATACAATTGAGAACAATAGCAAACAGCCTTTGCTCTCAGAGCTCAAGAGTCCAGCTGGAGAGCAGGTATTAATCAAATAGTCATCTAGATACAGTGTACTAAAAATGATAACCACAGCAAGTGGTTTAAGGAGGAAGCACATGGAGCTATAAAAGCACAAAATGGACTTCCTGTTCTGGGATATCAAGTAAGATATGCCAAAGTATAGATTAATGATTGATTTGGGATTTGTAGGAAATGTTGAAGTTAACAAGGAGAAGGGAGAGAGAAAGATCACCTATTTCAATTTCTTCAACAAACTCTTCTTATTTTCTTCTACTTGTTATTATACCTCTGCCTGGGATGGGATGACAACAGCACAGAAAAGGAGGAAAAGGAGAAATGAGGTGAGGACGCAGAGTTTGGCAGGGGAATATTCATAATATAAAGTCATTAAAACAAATCTGAACGCAACAGTATGAATGAATCTTAGCAAGATATTATTAAATGAAAAAAAGCAAGTCCCAAAAGATAACAGGTAGGATAACATTTTCATAACGTTTAAGGTAACTAAAACTTAACAGGACACTTTTAAGGAATACATTTAAGAAATAAAGCCCTTTTTAAATAAAGCAGGGTAATAATTAAATATAAGGTTCAGAACAGTGAGTTAGCAGCATTATGGGATGGAGCTCAATGCATAAGTAGCCTAACATTCTTGTTAATATTCCAGTTCTTATGGGCAATGAATTCATTGATATTCATAATATTAAACATTTTGAAATTGTAATGAGAATTGTGAGATAGTAGAAAATATATTTTTTTCTATATATATTCCTGACACAGAGCTCTGAAACCCTTATAATTTTCTGGGTGATAAAAGTGTCTTTTGTTCTAATGAGGTAGCTCTGGGTGGGCTCCTGGGTGGCTCCTGGATAAGGGCTGGTCACAAGAAAGATCAAGCCATGATTATAAGCTTGGAACTCTCAGCCCCACCCGCATTCTCTTAAAAAGGAAGAAGGGCTAAAAACGAAGTTAGTGATCCATCATACTTATGTGATGAAATCTCCATAAAACCCAGGAGTATGGAATTCGGGGAGCACATGGAGGTGCTGGGAGGGTGGTGGGCCTGGAAATGGCATGGATGCTCTATGTCCCTTACACATACCTTCCCCTATGTGTCTTTCCCATCTGGATGTTCCTCTGTATCCTTTATCATGCCCTTTTATAATAAACCGGTAAATGTAAATAAATTGTTTTTTTCTGAGTTCTGTGAGCTGCTCTAGCAAATTAATTAAACCTGAGTGGGGGTCTTTGGAACCTCTGATCTACAGCTGATTGGTTAAAAGTACAGGTAGCAACCTTGACTGGCAAGTAGCAGCCCAAGTTGAAGGGAGTTGTTGGAATCCCCAATTTGCAGCCAGTTGGTTAGAAGCACAGGTAACAACAGTCTGGGCTTGAGACTGGTATCTGAAGTTAGGGAGCGGGCATCAGTCTTGTGAGACTGAATCCTTAACCGGTGAGTTCTGATGCTACCTGCAGCTAGATAGTATCCGAATTGAGTTGAATTATCAGAGACCCTGCTGGCATCTGAGAATTGCCTGGTGGAGTGGGGAACCTTGCACAAACATGTTGGAAGTTGGATCCAGGGACCCAAAAGCAAAGCCATTAAAGTCATTTATAATGGAGTTGTGATATCTGATCTGCAATTCAAAACAGTTTCTCTGGCTGAATTGAGGAGACTTTTCTGGAACAGGGCAAGACTGGAAGAAGGCAGGTCCATCAAGAGGCCACTGTAAATAGACAGCAAGACTAGGTTCAGACTGGGGAGATGGTGGCAGAGATGGACAGTGTCATCCCTTTGCTCAAACTGACTTGAGACTGGTGTCTGAGGTTGGGGAGTGGGCATCAGTCTGTTTTTACAGTTAAGGCCTCAGCATTAAAGAAACAGCAACTCATTTTATTAAATAGGTGGTAGGAATGGCAGATAGGCAAGAAATAAATCAGGATGGTGCCTTTAACCAACAAATTTTCAAGCCTCCTCATATCAGATATGACTATTTAGAGACCATTAGAAGCATTATCAGCAAGGGCATCTGGTTTAGAAGATTTCATAGAAAACCCTTATATTTCCTAAAAATAAATAAGAGAAAATGACAACAAAACGATATCTAAACAATCGCCCCCCCCCATCCCCACCAAGAGCAGTTTTTTCCCCTCATTTGTACTGTACCTACCTCCTACCTCCACAAATGTACTCAAAGTTCTCTATAGTGCCAATTCTGGGAAACTGATTTCCCAACTGGCATGTTTAGTTTGGCCAGCCACTCATTTGTGAATGCAATTTGAGGTTCAAGGATCAAGGTTAAAGTCCAGTAAAGGCAAATAATGATTCTGATGCCCATCCTCACAGGAATGCTTTGCATAGTTAATAGGGGCTGCCATTTCAATAGGCAGCTGTTGGGACTTCAGAAGGCAATGAATTTGAGGCCTTTCAGGTGTAGGCTGCTCCATCTCTCATGTGTTCTTTACCATGAGCAGTCTAGAGAAGGGGCCCTGACTGGTGAGGGACCTAGGTGGGTGCTGACCTGTGAATTTGACAAAGCCAAGCCCATGAAGACCTATGAGCCTTGGTCACCTGACCCTAAGAAGCCATCTAAAAAACACCTCTACCTATGTTAGTGTACTCTGTTCTCTGTATCATTATCAAATTTCACAATAACTTCAACTTGTCAACCATTGGAATTACTTCCTCTTCAGACTCAAGACCCAGACAAAAGTAGAAGCCAATGGAAACTATCCTTGGAGGCGACGAACTCTGTTTTTATGCCCTCATGCACCCGCCAGTCACCTAGTGAGTTGAGGACAGGTCTTAGCCTCTTCAAGTCTGAGTGGCTTCCCTTTGTCTTCCCTTCTGCTTGGCTTTTCATATCTGATGACTTGTTGATTATTATACTTGTAAATCAAATAACTTAAGGAAAAAAGCAAAAGAAAGTTAATGGGTGAGCTACCCTTCCTCGACCACACTCCAACCCCTTAACCAGAAGGCCCCTTCTCTTCTTTCCTCCCCCTGCCCAAGAAATAGCAATGACAGTAAATAATTTTTAAAACATGCTAAACAGGTGTCAGTGTCAAACTTTCAAGGCTTTGACTCTGAGGAATGTAAGATAAGAATCTGCCCCTCGAGTAATATGAATAATAATTATGGTAATCTTTTAAACTTGCTCATGTTACAAAAATAAAACAGGCCCAGAAATCACAAGTGACTGGCCCAGTTGCACCCAGGAGCCGAGCTGGGGCTCAGATGCTGCTCGCCTGGCTTCTGGTCCAATCCACTTTTCTCACAAGCCTCCATTTGCCTCTGAACTTGAGTGAAATGATTCTGTTATCTCACAACAGACAGAAAAGCAATGAGGGAAACAAGACGAAGAAGAGAAATTGAAACAGAGAGGAAAGGATGAAAGAGGGAGTGACAGGAATTACAGGAGGGGCTCTGTCTGCCCATCTGTCTTTATCTTCCTCTGTATCTGCCTGATCCCATTCTCTTCTGTAGTCTGTCTCTAGCCTATCTCCCACACTACTGGCTCCTGCAAGAACACAGTGTTATTTAATTTATTCTAAATACTTTTGAAGAGGGCTTGCAAATGAGTAGAATGCTGGTGGGGGTGGAAGCAATCAGAACAAATTTTTCAGAAGGTTTGTACCATGCTCATCTCATGCCCATTCTCCTCCACTGCCAATGAGGAGGTGAGAGTTGATCCTGAAGGCCTCCAACTGTGGCTCCTGGCTCATCAACTGAAACTTAAACGTGCAGAATCTTGAGCTCCATCCCAAACCTAAGGGATCAGAATCAGTATGGTAACAAGCTGCCCAAATGATTCACCTCACATTAAAGTTTGAGAAGCAACTAGATGTGGAGAACATTAAAAATGTTTCTTCACAAGTATACCTCTTTCAGTCACAAACTCCCTTCCAGCCCAGAAAGAAGACAGGACAGAGAATTAAAAAGGACCACATTTTTGTCTTCCTAAAGCTGCCTTTTGGAAATATTGATTTTAAGCTGGTTATTAAAGCGGAGGGCGGGGGGGGGGGGGAGAAACTTTGATCCTCCCCCCTTTCCTGCCTAAGACAGAAAGGAAAGAGGACCTGCTCCAGGGAGGAAATACTAGGATGTTGGCCTTAGCAGCCTAATTTGAACTGAGTATAGTGGATGGGAGGGCAGCAAGCAGAGGCCTGTTTACTAGGACCTCATCTGTCTCACTGTTTCTGGGTTGCCTAGCAAAAATGTACCTGCCATGTATGCTCTTACTCAACTACCTGTAAATTGCCCACTTCATTTGAAATCTCAGACCCCTAACTCCACTTTCTCCTTCATCCAAAATGACATATATTCCCAATTTTATCTCATCGTCTGGAATTTTCATGCTTATGTGAATCTTGTGTGCATGTATTAAAGTTGAATTTTCTCCTGTTTATCTGCCTGTTAATTTGATTATTAGCCCACCAACAGAACTTAGGTGAGAGAAAACATATTTTTTAGTCCCCACAAAATTTAAAAATTCAATAAGACTTGCCAAGTTTTTAAAGTGCTCAAATACATCTTGGGATATGCTTCTGGAACACATACATTCATTTTAAATAGTTCATTTCACAGCAGAACTGTGGGTTTTGGTCTTTACTCTTCAGGCTAATTGTCATCTGTGACAAATTCACAAAAATTTCTATAACAGGTTAGATTTTGCGAAATCCGAAGGGATGTATATTCTCAATATTTCTAGCCACTCCTGAATCAGAAAAGCATGAATAGCAGAAATGATTTAAATATTTTGAACTTTCCAATTCTGTAGCACAACCAGTCTCCTTCTGGCCTTGCTGGGGAGGGGGGTCTTGAATGGTACAGAGCTGGGAGACATGATGGTTCCGGTGGTTAGGGTAAGCAGCTTTGCAGTCAAGGTTTTCTAATGAGCAGCCTCACGCAAAATCACAGTATGAACTTAGCAGGAGAAATTGCAGGGTCCTTTCCAATCAGGAAGTAACAAGGAACAAGAAGCATTTTACGTAAAAGCATTTCCAGCTTTGAAGCTGGTAAGAAACTATTGACTTATATCCTGATTTTTCCCACGTGTGGTGACATCCTGTGTGTCACACTGACACCAACAAGGATTTCTTGTTAAATAATCCCATTGCCAACATCCAAGAATAGCAGTATCCTTTGATCTAAACCAGCAGTTTTCAACTGGTGTGGTATGGCACACTCGTGTGCTCTGAGAATTTTTAAAACATGCTACACCTGACTATTTTAGTCAGGGGCACTGATAGAATAGGAGAGACCTCATTTTCTTTAAATTGCCAAATAAAAAGATGACAACAGCCAACACAACAATAGTCACCCAGTGTGAATGAATCAAAATTATATCTTTTTTTGTTGTTGGAGTGGCAAAAAAAAAATGTATTGTTTGGTGTGCCGAAGATTTTTTGGCATACCATGAGATGTAAAAGATTGGAAATTGCTGATCTAAACAAATATGATCTTGAGAGTGACCCTGCTTACAATATCTCCAGTAAGCTGCTGCAAGTAAGATTTCTGAAAGGAGAGAGAGGAGGAGAAAAGTACACATAAAAGTAGAATGAGGAAGCTTAAATGAGAGAGAGAACACATTCTGGAATGTGATCCTATGAATAAACACTGCCATGTGCAATGTGTACAAAGCATTCTAACCCTGTACAGATTTCACTTAATCTGCAGTTTTGTCAATCATGTACATCTTTATAGCTGTACACAGCTCTTCATAATCCAAAAGCTAAAACAAAGACCAAATTTCTGTTCTGTAGAGTCTGAATTCTGTTTCTTATCTTTCCTCTCTCACACACACCACCACCACCACTGCCACAGCCATAATAATAATAAAACTCTCCTGTGCTTGTACAACATTAACATCATGTCGTGTCTCTACCGGCACAATGATATCAGTCATCAAGACTCAAAGCCAGCCTCACGCCCACATCGTTCTTCCCTTGTCACATAGAGAGGATCCATTCATGCCACATAGATTGGAAATGCTTGGGAGTTGGGGAAAGGCTTCAGGATGGAAACGTGGGGGAGGAACCAACTTTCCTTTACCCTCAAGCTTCTTCTGGTTGGTCTAATAATAAAATAGACATGATATGAGCAAGAAAAAATTATCAAACTTAATACATACATATGTATGGGAACCCCACATACATGAGAGAGTCAGAGACCCCACATGCATAAAAGGTTCAGATATAGAAAGAGGGGTTGAGGTATATAAGACACTGAGCTAGGAATGAAGTATTGCACCGTGGGGGTTATAAAAGGTAACTGAGAGCGATAAGAACAGACATTTAATAAATAAAGTTTACCCTGCCCTTTAGATAGAAAGGAAGGGCTAAAGTTTCACTTGAGCCTAAAGCTAAAATTGCCTTTAGCTCAAAGTAGTCTCTGTACCACTGAGGCACATCTTGGGGTAGCTCGTCCAAACCCCTACAGTTGCAAACCTCCAAAGTTACCCATCGCTTCACTTGTTGCAATGTAACCATAAAATAAGACACACACTCATACCCCCATATGTTTCCTGTGCCCTCACAAGATATATTTTTCTATTTTTATTGGACTTTGGATTCAGCACCATGACATTGAAAGTCTGATGATGTTTCAATCTGCTTCATGTTTGAGCTGGCTCCAGGCAAGACAAGTGAATTATTGGTCAGTTCCATCCCGCTATAAAAATCAGCGTGCTGGGCTCAGTCTTCTTTCTATAACGGGCAGATTGGTTGTGGCTGGGACCCAGTCCTAAACATCAGGGATATTTTGCCTCTTCAGAAAAAGTTTGAGGAATGTGAAAGGAAAAACACTTTAAGTAGGGAATCAGCCTTCTGCAATGAAAGGCAGCGCGGGGGCTGGAGTATTTGGCTCACTGCCACTGTGCCAGTGTGTTTTCAAAACCAATTAGGGTGCCATAATCAGGCGGCATCTCTGTTCCTGCACCAGACTGCTTGCACCAATAAGCTGGGCGGGGCTTTCCTGGGCTTGCCTCAACCCTGGGAATGGGGGCAAGGTTTTCTGCAGAAGCCTCTTGAGAGAAAAAAGGATTTCATTTAAAAAGGACCTCTTTTCTTTTCCCATCTGTTTCTTCTCACAGTACAATTTGGAGTCAAATCAGGTCTTACAACATTCTGAAGGATAATTTGGCACTTTCCTTCTTTCTTTGAATATGTAGACAGAAAAAGGCTTACTTTACTACCTCTTTCACCATGGAGCAGAACAGGGCTGAGGGGAAACTCCCCCACTGCCTCTATGGAAGAATCTGGTATAAATCGATGGGTGAGTGACTTTTGAAGGAAAAAAGAAAAGGATACCCCTGAAGAAAAGGGTGTTAATTGAACTTGTTTTCAAAAACAGCAAATCCCTGTATCTTCTTAAAGCAAATGAGACCTTGATGCCACAAAGACCTTCCTGCCTGTTGTACAGAACTTCCTCGGTGGGAGAAGTGTGGATAGCCTCGCTCACACACCTACCTGTCTTTAGAGATGGTGAAGTTTGGCTCCTCAAGTTCAAGCTACCGGGATATGGTCTGAAGTTACTGTGGACACTCGTTCACAAACATCTTGGAACTTTTATATAAATCCAAGAAAAAAGAGGAGAAAAAAATAAAACAAAGAGACTTTTTATCCAGCTGCTAAGAAAATGAACTCTTCATGTTACAGACCTTCTTCCCCTCCTCACCTTAGCCAGCCTCAGAGGGGTGAGCACCTTGAATAGAGAGGTAATCAGCTGATGGTGTGCTGGTTACCCAGACCTGAGCCACCAAAGGAGCCATGCAGCCTCCTGCACCACCAATTCATGCCCCAGCATCTCCCCAGGAGCAGGTCTCCCCTCCTCTTTTTCTGCAAAACACAAGGCTACAAGAAGCAACTGTTGCTATAAGCACAGTCCAGTGTTTGTTTTTTTCAAATATTCTCTAAAGAGAAATTGAAAATGAAATAATTTACAACAAAAATGGGCCTATGAAGAAATAACTAATTCTACACAGTATTTTCTACCACCAGGGAAAGGGAAAGGGGAAAGAGATACAAAAGAAATTGGGATTTGCTTAAATGAATAGGTAAGTTTTCCACATGACATCAAGAAAATTACTTTGATGAGATAAAAAAGTTAAATTTTTAAAACCCAAATGACATGAAATTACATTACATATTATATTAGATGTTAAGTTAATATCATTAAAAGCTTTATTTTAAAAAATGTTTAAGTGCAATTGAGAGGAGTGGGGGCTGGCCAACTAGAAAACTCCAGTACTTGCTGATTTGGTTCAAAATCAAAGGCCAGTACATTTTTGTAGAACGGCAGAGCCCTTGAGCTAGCTTTCTTAGAAAGTACTTCTGCCTGCCTCTCCATTCAGTTCATGTGACTATCACCCTCCCCTGGGATGCTGTCCACCAGGAAGGGGAGTTTCCTGAGGCTAGACCTGACCCAGCACGGGCAGCTATTGGCAGGCTGGGCATTGAGAACGTCCCAGCTACCAGGGTAATATGGGGTAAATGTGATTCTTCAAATTATATGTTAAAGGCCTAACCTGCAGTGTGATAGTATTTGAAGGAGGGGCTTTGGGGATGTAATTAGGTTTAGATTAGGTAATGAGATTGGGACTCTCATTATGGGATTAGTGGTTTTATAAAAAAGAAAGTCTCTCTCTCTCTCTCTCTCTCTCTCTCTCTCTCTCTCTCTCTCTCTCTCCCTCTCTCTCCTCCTATCCCCCTTCCCATCCCTTGACCACCAAGGAATGGTCATGTTAGGACATAGCTAGAAGGCAGCCATCTATCTACAAACCAAGAAGAAAGCCCTCAGCAACCAGGACCCCATTTGTTGGCATCTTGATCTTGGACTGCCAGCCTCCAGATGAGAAATAGATATCTTGTTTTTACTGATTTGAAAGAGAGGAAGGGAGATGGGGAGAGAGAGAGGGAACATCAATCACCCAGCTGCCCCCATCCACCCTCACACCAAACCCGACATCTGGGCATGTGTCCTAACTAGGAATCAAACCAGCGACCTTTCGGTGCACAGAATGATGCTCAACCAATTGAGCCGCACCCACCAGTGCTAGATATCTGTTTCTTGATCCCTGAGCCTGTGGCATTTTCTATGGCAGCCTGAGCTGACTAGGACACATCTAATCTTCCTCCCCCACAGCCAGCCAGTTTCTCCAGGTCACCTTCCTCCAGCTGCTAAAAATAATCCCTGCCTTAACCAGACCCAACAGATCTTCACTTCCTTCCTTCTAAAGATCATGGCATTAAGCTTCTGACTTCTGCGAGGGAAGTGTGTGTGTGTGTGTGTGTGTGTGTGTGTGTGTGTGTGTGTACACTAGGCAGAGAACACCCTTTCTTTCAAAGATCCACTAGAAAAATATAACAGCTACAAGGAGGGTTTTCACAAGCACCATAGAGAGCAGTGCTTTCTGCCTCTTTCCAGCTGTGCTTGGCCTCCTCTCACGTTATCTTTCTAACATGTGCGCTGTGTCTGGTTCTTATAAATATCCTCTTGAAGAGGGTGAAAAGGTCATCCTGATTCACATCGGCAAAAACAAGAGGGCATTTGGTGGAGCTTGTCTCCATCGGTGATATATTTTCGAAACCTCCTAGCAAAAACAAGCCTCTTTGTTACTGAAATGAAATGTTTTTGAAACAGGGAGACACAAAAAATACACAAAGTCTGGGTACAAGCAGACACACGGAACTCCTGCACTTGACAACAGTTACATTTCACTGAAGCTAGTATGGTGAGAGCTGGCAGGGCAGAAAACAGAAGGACAGAGCCCAAGCTGAGATACAGTTTCCACACTACGTTCTCCCGTTAGCTGGCCCAAAGTATGGCCCTTTCACACATTCTGGAGATTTCAGCTCTAGACAACACAGGTCATGAGCCTTGTTTCCCAAGCTTTCCCAAGGTCAAAAACATCATGAAGGATGTTATTGTAATTGAATCAACATTGTCATCTTCCCCACAAACTGCAGTAGAATGTGAATGTATAAGAAAAGGAGGTGGGTTGGCAGAGTTGGAGGATTAGAGAAGAGCAGAGAATTCTGGAAGAGTTGAGTGCTGAGGAATGGTGGACAGGCCCCTGCCTTGCAGGGAACGAAACAAGAAGGCTTGTTGAGTAGATGGGGAGCCTGGGGGAAGGTTACAAGTAGCCATAAGGAGCCATAGCTGGATTGGCTCAGTGGCTAGAGGATCACCTCGAGGACTGAAGAGTCCCAGGTTCCATTCCAGTCAAGGGTATGTACCTCAATTGCAGGCTCCATCCCCCACTCCACCTGACCCCTGCCTGGTCAGGGCGCATGCTGGAGGCAACCAATTGATGTGTCTTTCTCTCTGTCTCTCCCCTTCCCTTCCACTCTCTCTAAAAATCAATAGGAAAATATCCTCAGTGCATGAAAAATAGCCATAAGGAGACTGAGGCCTTCACCAGATCCAGGAATGTACACAGGAAGGGGTGAACAAGAAAACATAATTCCTTAGACAGTGAGTGTTTGCTGTGTTTTTCTTAGCGATCCTCTCCTGGGACAGGAGGCCCCATGAACAGTGTCCCGCTGTCCAAATGGGCCTGTAGAGTGTCCAGTCAGGGTGTTCCTCAGGTCAGGTCTATTGGGAATTGCTCACTTCTTGAGTGACAGAAAAGTGAAAGCAGGGCAAGGAACTCTGGTGCAGGGAAGGATTATGTCCCATGTGCTCAGTGACTACAGCGTAGTAGCCAGTTCTTCGCAAGCCTACAGCCCTTAGATACTCTCATTTCCTTCTTCTCTGTGGCTCATTCCCCTGTCATTGTTGGTCGCCACACTACACCCTGCCTCTCAGTGTCCTCCTGTGTCTGCCCAGCTCCCTCTACCTACTGCCTCTACTCAATACCCCCCACCAGGGAAGGAATCACACTTCCTGCTCTCTCCTCTATAAACTGATTTTTAAAAACTTTGCATCTAAGAGTGCCCTTGTTTCTGCCTCAAAGATAAGGAATTCACTCTTACTGCCCCCTCATGACTGGAGGAAATTTTTCCCACTTCTGCTCCAACCCCTGGTGATTCCACCCACTGATTCATGGCTAGTCTGGTGCCAGCCCCTTCCCAGATTATTCTCTCTCTCTATCTCCAAAAATGTCTGGGGTGGTGGACATCGGTCCTCAGATACTTCCTGACTTATTGGTCTTCATCACCCAACTCTGATGAGTAAGGAATTTCTTACTGGCTGGTCAGTTAAACCTTTCTTTAACCTTAAATATAGAACAAGCACTGTTGAATATAATCATACTTGATAGCTCTGGGCACACTATCATCTTTAGGCCCTTCTTTTTAAAAAAAAATATTTTTAATATAATTTATTGATGTCTTACAGAGAGGGAGGGAGAGGGATAGAGAGCCAGAAACATCGATGAGAGAGAAACATCAATCAGCTGCCTCCTGCACACCCCCCACTGGGGATGTGCCCACAACCAAGGTAAATGCCCTTGACCCGAATCAAACCTGGGACCCTTCAGCCGCAGGCTGACGCTCTATCCACTGAACCAAACCGGCTAGGGCAGCCCTTCTTTTGTCTGTCTGTCTCTCTCTGTTTTTTTGTTTTATCTATCTCCTTCATCCTCATTTGTTACTCCATTAACTCTTCCCCATAGGCAATTATTCTAATGTGCTTAACATCCATCTTTTCATGTGTATGTTTTCTTGCACAGTGTTTACTGCTCTTTGATGTGCATGTATTTTAAATGGTTTGTTGCACATTTTATTCTTTCTTACTTTTTTCAATCAGCATTATGCTTTTAAGAGAATCCATGTTGTTAATGTACATTTAATCCATTGCACCTAATTACTGTAGAGCACTTAAATAAATGGTGTATTTCTACCACATTTTACCTGTAATTCTCCTGGTGATAGACAAATACTTTCTTGGTCAACACAATAGTATGTCAGCATATTAATAAAAATATTCTTATATATTTCCCTATCCAGACCAGTGTGAGATTTTCTTGGGGATATAGAGTTAGTCATGAAATATCTAGGTTACAGTTTATGCAGATATCTATTTTACATAAGTAGTGCCAGATTACTCATGAAAATAATTACACTCCAGTCTCAACTCAGTCAGCAGGGCATGAGAGATGCTACCCAAACTCATTCTCCACCATCAGTAGACATCTTATAGTTTTCTAAATTTTTTAAGCTTAAATTAGTATAAAGCAAAATTTCATTGTTCTTATTATATTTCTCTGGTTATAAGTACATATGAGCATTTCTTTATATGGTTATTGCCTTTTAGGTTTTCTCCTTCCTAAAACGCCTGTTTCTATCATTTGTGTGTTCTACTATTTGATGGTCTGCAGGCCTTCTTTCCATATTCTACATATCAATCCTCTGTCAGTTTTAGACATTGCAAACGTCTTCTCCCACTTGGGCAGCTTGGGTCTATCTCTGAGCTTTGTATTCTATTCCATTTGGTCTTTATGTCTGTTTCTGAAGACTATTTGTGTTACCAAGGCTTTGTTGTATGTTTTAATATTCTAATAGATAAGTCTCTCTTTTTTATTTTTCTGTTTCTTTCTTAATATGCACTTAGCTATTTCTAAATCTTTATTCTGTCATAAATTTATTGAGTTCCTGAGAAAAAACATCCAATGGGAATTTTGATTGAGAGTACATTGAGATTATATATTAACTTGGGGAGAATTGCAATCTTAATATTAAATTGTTCATCCAAGAACATGACATTTATTGAAATCATTTTCTATGTCTTTTATTAAAGTTTTAAAGCTTTTCCCCATGGAGGTCTGATGTAATCTTGGTTAAATCAATTCCTAAATACTATGTTGTTTGTTACTATTGAAATGGCATCTTATTTATTATTACATTTTCTGGATGAGTTAAATGTGAGAAGACCATATAGCACAGCAGGAACTGATGTTGTAAGTTTGTTTAACTTAATTATTCCTTCTTACTAAGAAGGGAAAGCTGTCTTCCCGAGCTGAGCCTCCACAAGGAGCATGACCCATCTGGAAGCTCCTTCTCGCTCCTTCCTCCCTTTCTCCAACCCCTCCTTTTCCACAGTCCTCTCATTCAAGTCTCCCAATGTGGGCAGCCACTCCTTGTCTCTGCAAGTTCCAACACTCAACCAAAGAAGGGCTCTATCACTTTGATTTCTTCTAGTTTCTTGCAAATGAGCAACTTCAGCTGAAAAGAGTGAAAGTTGGGGTGTGAGCAGGGCTAGGGATGAGCTCCAGGTCTGAACAAAACTGGGTACCCAATTCCAGTATAATGTATTCCTCTGCATCAAGAAGCACTCCAGCCAACACCCAACTTGTTTCCTTAGTAATCGCAAGGAATGCCTGGCCAAGTCAAGCACTGATTTTCCTTAGAGAAATCACAATGTTATTTTGTGTGAAGAAAAGACATCCCTATAGTAAATGTCACTTTGACCTTCCTTCTTTCAAAATAATTAACTCTGGCATGATAGTGTGATGGGGCCTTTTACTCTTTCCTGGGCTTCTATATTGCAACCATCCTCACAGCACCTATCAAGACTCTCTTCCCAGCATCCTCAATGGACAGCACCAGCTCCCATTAAGTTTCCTGTTTTGTTTTGTTTTGATGCCAAAGAGTGCTCTGATAGGTGGGGTTAGTGTTAACTAACAGAGACAGTTTAACCTGCCAGAATCCCTCTCCTGACACTAGTAACACTATGAAAACTATGGGATCCCAAACTTGCTTTCTCTTTGCCATACCAGGATCAACCTAGGGAAGACTGTCTGTTCCCTGGATAAACTTCTATAGGTGTACAGGGGCCAGTGGTGAGAACGCCGAACATTCCAGAGTCAACGCGTCACAACGAGGTTTCCCTTGTAAGGGAGGTTGATTGTTGACAGTTTTACCAAATTCCGAGGTATTTGCTTGTGAGCTGGGATCACTCTAAACCAGGCGACCAGGTCACTTGCGGAAGATGTCAGCTTCATTCACTCTCATAGCTGTTTCATGCTCCTGTGCTTTCAGTCAGACTTTTCTCCGTTTCTCCTCCTTTAACCAGACTCCCAACCCTCCGTATTCAAAAGCACCCCTGGTTTGAGAACCACTGACTTAGTGACACAACTAATTGTAAAGTTTACAGTGAAATTCAGCTGATTTTTTTGAAAACTGACTCCTGCAGGGTCTTTTATATGCCCATGTTTTCACAACAAAATTCCCTACTTCCTCTACTCAATCACTGTGTGGCTCACAGGCAAACACACCCAACTAGGCAAAAAAACACACACAAGAAACAAAACAAAAACCAGTTCTCTTCTCTTTCCTTCCTCTTTCATTCTGAACTGTGGCTAAAAGCAGCACTCACTATTAGTGACACTTATTTGGTACGTAATTATCCTCAGCCTCACATCTTTCCTTAAATCTGTTCACACTTCACCTTTGCACTTGGGCTCCAGAACTGGACTGTGAGCTCTATAAACAGGATCTCTACCTGGTCGATTTCTCCTGGTCCCCCACAGGAGATCCAGCATTAGGGGCTCTCAATACATTTTGAACTAATGGGCCACCTCAATTTCTAAAACCTTCCGTGCGGATCTAGGGTGTGATGGCAACCTCCTCAGCAGAGAGGAACCGGGGCAGAGGTAGTGTCTACCTAAGTTAAGTCATTGGAGCTGAACATTTCTTGTATCCCCTGGGTTTGGCTTTTTCTCTTTGAAGAGAGGATTCCTGTTTCGAATTTTACTGTCACATAAGAATTTACTGACATCCGAATGTGAGGAGGAGACCTGCTCTAGCCTCCGTAAAGTTTGCCGGGAGGAGCGGATATTGTAGCCCCAAGGATTTGTAAACACACCATTACACATTCACAATGGAGAGGCGCATTGTTAACTTTTCAGCAGCCGGCATGAGGGAGGCCCTGCTGAGCAGGATACAGAAAGTGCCCGCAAATTAATTGGTCGAGTTGAATTGCTAACATTCTCTCAGTTTTCCCCAGCACAGGGCTCTAGACTGGACGGCTGGAGGAAATACCTGGGGGTGGAGAACGGGAATGGAGGGTGGAGTAGAGGAGAAAAATCTCTCATTAAAACCCCAATCAAGGCATTTTAGCACCCCCTCCCCCCAGGCATTTACTCTGAGCCCAGAATGATATACTTGTTGAACACTATTATCATAACAGATCTCTGCTCTTTCCTAAAACCTGACATTATTTGCTTTCCTAGGGAAATTTTTGTGTGGGGTGTGTATACTGAAAAGCTCACATGCTGGATCCTCAAGAGAGCACATGTTTGTACTTCAGTGACTCTGACAGCATGCCTTTCTGTATATGGGCACACACATGTACCTGCCACGTGAGACAGTATCTTGGGATGAAAAAGAATTGGCTATTTCTCAAAAGTGGGCCTTAGGTTAGTGCCCAGAAACCCTTTTCTTATATAAAGATGGCTGTGATAGCAGATACCTACTAGATTGCATATCCAGGGCTCTTTTCTGGAACTACCTCTGTAACTGGACAACCAAAGGGTCTGGGCTGCCTGCCACTACTTGAACTAAGCAGAGACAAGGTTGAATCATGTATGAGTGTCCATTCCAGTAATGCTGGCAGAATGGGAGGGCAGCAGGTCAGCCACAAAAATCTGTTCCGCCTCTCCCCATAAGCCAGTTGTTTATATGGGTGGAAGGACAAAGATTACGTGGGAAAGTAGGAATTACAAGCATGGGAAAGTAGGCACAGGATAATCATTACAGGTTACAAGACATGCGGGCTTGGGGGTGGGGTTGCAGAGGGTGGGACCAGATTACAGGTAATAGGGCCTGGGGTTGTAAAGAGCAGGTGCCTCTGGGAGTAGATTGTTTCAGCAATGAGGTTGTAAATCTTTCCATAATGATAGGCAGTTCTGAGGAAAGGAGGATGGACTGCATTCCGATGTTAGCTCCCATGTCCCAGGTCGTACAACTCTCAGCCAGGTTAGAATGTGCTTTCTCTAATCAGAACAGAACCAGCACAGTTAATAGAGCATGATCAATATTTCTTATAATTGTAGCTGGTCACAATATTCTATTTCTGACCCTAACACCTGCCTTGGTCGCAGGGAGCTCCAAGTAGCCACGAGTGTTCAAAGTGGTTCTTTAGCCTCAGCCAAGTTGACTGGGACAAGCATAGATGCCAGACTCATTCCAGACCAGTGAGAATCCCAATTCCCAGACCCCAGGACTTTGGAATTAAGGGGTGGACATCAGGGTGTGGCTGTGTTTCTGCCATGTGGACTGAGGTTAACAATGAACTCATCTTGTGGAAAGAAAGAGGAAAATAAAACAAGCATGCCAAAAGGAATGGAAGAGCAAAATGGAAGGAGATTGCTGTCTGGATACCCAGTGGCCCAACAAATGAGTGCTCTGTCTCTGGGCTTGTCTGTCTGACCTCTGCAAGTGTGGAGCCAGGGCGCTGGCATGCACATTCAGGGCGGGAAGAAAAGTCAGGAAAGAAAGCCCTCCTGAGGATCCTAAGAAAGGACTCTTCTTGGGAGAAATGTTCCTATGCCTCCTGTATTATTTCTACCTCCTCTGGCAACAAAGTATATCATCAAACACATCTTATTCGGGGTGAAAGTATCAGTGTACTGCTATGATAAAATCTGACCCATATCAAAGTAGCTACTCAGAAACTCTGTGTGCTATATCTTTATCTGCCCACATTACTGAGAAACCTGTAAGTATAAAGCCTGGGAGGAAAGGCTAACTCTATGAATATACCCCACACAATCCTAAATATTGATATTTACACAGATGAGATCATTTGAGTGGCATTGGAAGGACTGCCTGGACCCAGATATCCTCAGTCCTTTCTAGCTGCTATGCTGCTACGTGTAAATTCCATTATTATAATCACCCCTCAATATTGCTATGAATTCTCTGTTTCCAGAAATTTCCTCCTGAGATGTGACTATCACATGGACGATTTTACACACTAAACCAGTAACACAACAGC
This sequence comes from Myotis davidii, assembly GCF_000327345.1. Lineage (NCBI taxonomy): Eukaryota > Metazoa > Chordata > Mammalia > Chiroptera > Vespertilionidae > Myotis > Myotis davidii. The sequence continues at coordinate 1,332,252 of NW_006295180.1, read as the reverse complement.
ATGAATTTACTCATCAGATTAGTTAGTTGATATTTTCAAATCTTCAGGATCTGGGCTATGAGAAGATTGTATTTAATGTGTGAGAAAGCAGATTTCCCTCATGTTAGACACTGTGTGTCTGAGATTCTATTGGTGATACTTAATGAACATGACCCTGTTCCTCTCTCAAGAAGCTCTGTTAAGTGGGAGGTGGGGTAGGTAGGCACATAATAAGTATAAGACATCTCAATATGTGTAATAATTGAGGTAGTTGCCCCTGGGATGAGATAGGGGTAGGGTGGGTGTGGGATGGGGGTGGGGTAGAGAGACACCAGTCGGTGCTCACAAATGGCATGCTAAGGACAATTAAAAAACAAACAAACAAACAAAGGACACCATGATCAGAGCTAAAAACATTGGAAGAAGAAATTTGCAATGGCAAAGCTGACAAGGAACTACAATCTGAAGTATATCTGAGGAACTCCTGCCAACCTACAAGATCCAGGCAGCCGTTCTGGAGAGTCTGGCAGTACTCACCCAACGTAGACAAATATCTGTTGTGACCCGGCACTCCCGCCCCTGAGTCCTGTGTATACCACATACCCTTAGGGAGTCTCCCATCAGACAACAAGGGGGGATGTTTGAGGATGTTCATCCAGAGTTTGTGGTAATGGGGAGTAGGAGGCAGTCACATGCTCATCACTGTGGGAATAAATGAGTCAAACAGGACGGCTGCACACAAACCTGGCGCTTGTTAGCATGCAGAGTGGAAAAGGAGCAGAATGGGGTTTCTTATATACCATTTATGTAAACTTAAAACACATGTTCACAACACAGAAATACGTGTTTTACAAGAATACAGACAAATAAAATGATGCAGGCAAATACATTAAACTGGGTGTCTACAGAGGACAAGCATGGGGGTGGGGAAAGGAACAAGGAAAACACTCAATCAATCGAGAGAAGAGCCTTGAAGAGATCAATGAGTATGGTGTGCCATGAACTGGCCTTCTGCACCTGAGGTGCACAAACAAGCAAAAAACGGGGGAGGGAAGCCATTGGATCATCAGGTCTTTGAGGAGAGGATACAATGAGTGCCTTTCTGAATCCCCAAACACAGCCAGCACCACATCCTACCTTTGGGCAGTGTCTACTATTTGGGCAATAGATGGATGCATAAGCAAATGGGTGAATAGAAGGAACAAATAATCTAATGGAGGGTCCTTGGAGACACAGAGCCACTCTCCATAAATAAATAATTACCGAAGCTCTCCTATTGCCAGGCGCCATTCTAGACCTTGAAGATGAGATGAGTGAAGAAGGAAATGGTCCCTGTCCTCATAGAGATCTGCTAAGTGGGGAAATGGATGAGTCAAGTAGCAATTATGACACACTGTGTTGACAGCTATAATACAGATAAGCAAGGGGGCACTGCAGAGGGGCTCCTAATCCAATGGTGGAAGTTCAGGGAGAGTATCCCAGAATATACTGATGCCTGGCTGAGTCCCAAAAGATAAGCAAAAGTTACACAAGCAAGGAGGAGGGAATGAGGGAGGGTGCATAAGAGGCAGGAGAAATCGGGTATGCAATGGGGCCTGTGGTAAGAACTTCACTATAATAACTCTGATATCTATTTCAGAAGGGCCTGTCTGCTTAGTCTTAAGATATAGCATAGCAGTTCCTTTAACAGGTGAAACTGCACACATTTATTAGTGTTCTTGAGGTACCTTTATCAAACAAAGAACTGATTCCTTGCCTTCAGTTCTCTTCTTAGGGCAAGCAAGTGTGCAAATCCAAGTCTGTATTGCCTAGAACAGTCCAACAGGAATCGAGCATGTGTCACTGTCCTATGAAATCATTTCAGTTTGACTAAGAAGGATATAGAATTCTGAATGGAAAGGCTTTTAACCTGCTAAGATGGTTCACCTTCCTATAGTTCATCCCATGATTATAATTCTTCATTTGTAGATCTGCAAGAATGCTCACAGCTGACATACAAAGCCTTTTTGAAAGTGTTATCATGAGTTTGTGGGTTAGGGTTGAACTGGCTTGGTAAGCAAAATCTAGCAGTCACACAAAGGCCAGGGCTAGGAATATAGTCCAGAAGCTCTCAAAGTCAACCATGCAGCATATTGACATCTCCTGGAGGGCTTGTGAAAATGATGCAGAGTGTTGGCCAACTCAGCGGGTCTGAGTCAGAAAGTCCCAGTTGGGGTTTGAGAATTTGCATTTCTAACAAGTTCCCAGACAATGCTGATGCTGCTGGTCAGTGGACCACACTCTGAGAACCACTGAACTACTCTAATTTTACTGATGAAGAAACTGAAACTCAGAGGATGTAAGTGCAAAGAAAACCTACACTGCCCTTCCTATGTGTCTCCTTTACCTTCATACCACTACCACACTCACAGCACTTCTGACACCGGATATGTGTATGTGTATGTATGTGTGTGTGTGTGTGTGTGTGTGTGTGTGTGTGTCTATCAGGAGGGGCTAGGGAGGGCGTTCCCACACCAAGTAATCCTGCAACACCAGGTGAGGTCCTACAGTGTAACTCAATTCTGATACTATCTACCTGGAGTTAGTATTAGATCCCACAGATTAAGGCAGCCGGGGGCAAACTACGGCCCGCGGGCCGGATCTGGCCCGTTTGAAATGAAAAAAACTAAAAAAAAAACAAAGGCCGTACCCTTTTATGTAATGATGTTTACTTTGAATTAAAGACCGTACCCTTTTATGTAATGATGTTTACTTTGAATTTATATTAGTTCACACAAACACTCCATCCATGCTTTTGTTCCGGCCCTCCGGTCCAGTTTAAGAACCCATTGTGGCCCTCGAGTCAAAAAGTTTGCTCATCCTTGGGTTAAGGGCTCAGTCCCACAAGACTGTTCCCCACTCCCACTTCAAATACCAATCACCAGGCCAGGTTGTTACCTGTGCTTCTGACTAATCAGCTATAAATTGGAGATTCCCACCACCCCCTCCTCAGGTTCAACTATTTTGCTAGAGCAGCTCACAGAACTCAGGAAACCATTTTACTTACTGTTTATAAGTTTATTATTAAAGGATATAGATAAATATCCAGATGGAAGAGATGCATAGGTCAAGGTATTTGGGAAAGGGTGCTGAGCTTCCATGACTTCTTCAGCGGTATTGTTTTCCCAGCACCTCCAAATGTTCACCAAGCTGGAAGCTCTCTAAACCCAGTATTTGGGGATTTTTGTGGAGGCTTCATCCCATAGGCATGATTGATTATTAACTTCATTTCTAGCCCTTCACTCTCCTCTTTGGAGAATGGAGGAGGGGGAGGAAATAGAGGATGAAAATTCCAAACTTGTAATCATGGCTTGGTCTTTCTGGTGACAAGTCCCCATCCAGGAGCCCACTAGGAATCATCTCATTAGAACAAAAGAAACTGCTATCACCCAGGAAATTCCAAGAGATCTAGGAGCTGTATGTTGACAACTGAGGTCAAAAACCAAATAATAGAACAAAAGACGCTCCTAGTCCTCTTATCATTCAGGAAATCACAAAGGTTTTAGGAGCTCTGTGCCAGGAACCAAGGGCAGGGGCCAATGTATACTTTTTTTTTCTGTTATCTCACAGCAAGAAACTTACATAAGATCATACAAATTACTGGTGGCCCAACCCAGATCTTAGGGGAATATAATTGATAGGAAATAAAGAGCTACAAAGATTTCTGAGCCAAGGACCTACCAATTATTGCCTCATAGGTACATATGAAAGATCCTAGGACCCTCTTCCTTCTCCATTAATTCAAGACTGAGAGGTACCACCGAGTACTGGGGGAGAAAGGAGGGGGGTGGCAAAGGATGCACAGCAGCAAAAGAGGTGGAGGCAGGTCCTGATCATGAGCAAAGCCTTAGAGGTACTTGCAAGTCAATGAAGGTAGAACTTAGCCCTGTGTCTCCAAGCACTGTGCACAGTACTCAAGTCAAAAGCATGGGAACCAGTGAGAACTCTGTCAGAGCCTCCTTAACCCAGGCTCTATGACACTTGAAAAGGGCAAAAATGTGTTCCTGCAGATCAGCTGGAAAGAACCTGCTCCACCTGTCAGCCCTCAGTACCTATGTGGGGGTGGCTGCCTCAGCCTCACAAACCCATTGAAACCTTCCGAGGCACAAAGGAGCTGCTGCCAGCCTCCCTCTCCCATTGTCACCATGCCATTGTGCAGGTTGTATTCTTGGAGAATGATGGCCCCAGCAGTTGTAGGACTTTCAAAGCTTTAAGCAAATGGGGGAAGGGAGAACTACACAAAAGCAACAGCAGGCCTGCTTGCCAGGGAAGGCTTAATGGGCTTAAAGAGAAAGAGCAGGAAGTCTGTGCTTTCATTCTCATTTGTCTGTGCTGAGGTGAAGATGGATAAAGTCTCTGGCTTGTCACCCTTGTTTTGTTGTCCACACCCCTCCCCCTTTTATGGGGCGTTTAATGGGAGAGGAAAAGTAAGTCATCAGCCCAGGAGCCCTTGCCATCAGCAATGTCAGTTATGGAGTTGGAGGTGCATTGTTTAGGCATTAAGAGTTCAGAGGTCAAGTGTCTCTGACTGTTTATCTAGGGCCTAGAATACCTGAACATCTACAATTATTAGTTGAGATTTTATTTAAAAGTTATTGTCAATGGACCTTATAATGCTCTAATGATAAAGATGGAAATGCCCTACTTTGCAAGAAGTGTGATTTTGAATTCTACCAAAAAAAATGACAGTTCTGTTCCATGAACTGTTCTGCTTAAAGAGACATCACAAGAAAATCATTCCACAACTGTTTAACAGCTGGCGTTACTTCAAAGCTACAACTTCTAAGTTTGCTTCAGGTTCTCTTTCAAAGCTACATAGACACTACATGATTTTTCTCCAGAGACTTGGATTACAATGTGAATTAAGAAGACAGTGTAGGTATTTCATTCCAATAAATCCTGGCTTTGGTTGACTAGCTGATAGTCCAGCAAGCCATGTAACACATATTTCATTTTATCAGAGAGAAGATATTTTGTGAAATCTCATAGACTAGTATTTAAACCAATTATCAACCTAATTTTGAGAGCTGATTGCTGTGGGGATAATCATGGCAATCTGACCACTAGCCTGAGCTGAAGCTCACCTGACCTCTTGTTGCCACTGCTGAAAAGGCGGAAGGACTCGGGACCAATCTACTAAACCTACAGAGGTCTTAGTTAGAAAGGTGTTGGAAGCCAGGTCTTCCAAGATTGGTTCCAGAAGGGTGAATTCTCATTCCTTTCTGAATAGCCTTGCTCAGTCTTTAGAATTTTGAAAAGTGGGGGCTCCCAGAATAGCAGCACACACCATGATAAACCACCTCCTCTTGCTGTGCTGTAAAGAGAGTTAAAACCTCCTCCAAATTAAGTCCATTCTTGTCGTTTGTATCTTTCCCCCTGTCCTCCTGCCACAGCAACATGCACGCTGGTAGAACACTGATGTGGTTTGGGGTTTCCAAGGGTCATCGCCTAACCACTCAAGACTTGGGTAAAAATACCCCCATAAAACTCTTTACACATTTGTTTTTAAATTGTGGGAATGGCTGATTTACTTCCAAAGAATGTTCTGAGATCCTTAGAGCTGTGCAAGGATCCATAATCATCAACAATTGCTAAGGCAGCTTAACCCTTCTGTAAAATATTATGCATAAATAGGTTTATTTTGAACCAGTTTACACTATTGAACTTGAGCCTGGTATGGGGTTTATCCCAAGGCAATGCTCAATAGCAGCACAGTGACAAACACCTAGGGCCCCTTGAGTGTGGCTCTTCCACAAAATACCACGTGCAGGCACACACATACAGTGCGATTGAAACTTCGTGGCCACACTCAAGGGGCCAAAGAGCCACATGTGCCTCACGAGCCGCAGTTTGCCGACCACTGACCTAGGCTATATGTCTTCCTGTTTGGTTGGCTCATTTTATATCT
>NW_006295180.1:1325355-1325931 GCF_000327345.1 Myotis davidii | reverse complement strand
ACTCTGTGTCCCTGCAGCAATGAGATTCTGCATTTCTTCATCTGAAACTTTGTTCAGGGCTCTAACTTGCTCCTTTCACTTACACTGTGCACTGAAAAATTCATCTTTGCCCAAAATATCATATAAAAATTAACCTTTGTTTTAGCATGAGGGTATTCTTCTGTGTATACCATTTACAGGCCAGGAAGTAACTAGCAATCATTTAAATTTGGTATAGTTGAAAACATTAGACAATCTGGAGTTCTTATTTACCCCTCCCTCCTTTGAGAAGGCATGGATGAACTTTATCCTGGTCCCTCACTTCAAGGTCAAAGTCAGCTTCTTCCACAGATTCTCACTACTGCGAAGTTTCCAGCCCCTGACTGAAATATGCTCTTAGCCCACTTTGTTGCCAACAGCAGGACCCCTGCTGGGTGCCTGGGTCTCACCTTTGAAGTTTTGCCCCACATCCCTCCAGTGGTTTTAAAGTATCACCTGAACTGTCCTCTCCCCTCTCCGGGTATGTTTTAGAGCAGCATTTCCCAAGGAAGGTGCCAGAAAACAGTGTGTTTCATAGACAAATGAATGGAAAATTTT
>NW_006295180.1:1324650-1325098 GCF_000327345.1 Myotis davidii | reverse complement strand
GTGATCCAACCATAAAATTATTTTCATTGCTACTTCATAACTGTAATGTTGCTACTGTTATGAATCGTAATATAAATATCTGATATGCAGGATGATCTTAGGCGACCCCTGTGAAAGGGTCTTTCGACCGCCAAAGGGGTCACGACCCACAGGTTGAGAACCACTTATCTAGATTCTCTGTTTATCAGGTCCATTGGTCATTCCTTTCATCTAAATATCACATTGTTCAAAGACCTCTCAGGTCTTTCTCAACTTTGCTTGTTGATACTGTCAAGCCACCTGGGTCCATTTTCCTCCACTAGCAGTTCATCAACACCCTCCCTTTTGGAATTTACCATATATTTGCATGTGAAAAGACAGTCATCATCCTGTCCAGGATACAGCCCCCACTATCTCCTCTTTAAATAGAGTTTTAGTAATTCAGAACTGAGATAAGGTACTTAGAGAC
>NW_006295180.1:1316769-1324201 GCF_000327345.1 Myotis davidii | reverse complement strand
CACTCTTTTAACTTTATAAATAAGAGAACAGAGAAATAAGAGCAGAGCCTGGGCTTTCTGATTCCCAGTCCAGTGGTCCTATGAGGTGGCTCAGGCTTCCCAGAGGCACTTGAGATTGATTTATACCAGAGAGTAAATTTAATAATTTGCAATGAAGAGTGAGATGTGTCTGGCACAAGTCTGGCTATCTAGAGAGAGATCTACCCAACTATTAAATTGCAGTTGGATGCTTTCTTGACGGGTTTAGAGAATGAGAAGTTAGATTTTTCTCAAAAAATTGATGTACTGGAGAGAATATTAGATTGGGAGTTAGGAGGCTGATTTTAATTCTAATTCTCCCACCCCAAGATCTTACTGTCATTGGGCTTCTGTTTCATCATGGACTAAATGGCAAGAGATTAGATAATTACCATTTGATCTTCTCAGCTTCACATGTTAGGATTTTTGTGATTCTGAGTTCTTTCCTTTAAATTACTCTGCCTTTGTATCTTCAGCATCCTTTTTTATACACACACTTTGGCCCTTGGTCTCAGGTTCTTTTCATCCCTAATCATCCAGTTTTTGGAGTGGGTCCTTTTCATCCTATCCTGAACATTAGATAAATTTTCTCAAGATTCTTGAATAAAAGGTTCTTAAAAAACAACAACAAAACAGGTATCCACAGCTGCTGATTTGATCTTGAATAAATATTAACATCCGGTCTCTTCCTGGACTCTCTGAATTATTGTAGTTCCCCCACAGTTACCAATATTTTTCCACTTTATTTCCACAGCAAGACCTAACGCCCTGGGGAAAGCAGAGCCACGCAGTGAAATCTAGACTACTCCTCTGATAGTCACAGGAGCCTCCTGCAACACCCATCGCAGTGTCATTAGCTTCAGATTATGATGACAGGGTCTCCTAATTCAGGTCTGTGAAAGCGCTTTTAAATCACTCACACTACTAAATTGTTTCATTTGTTTAAAGAATGTCCACTGCCCTCAGGGCCTCTGAGCATGGGTAGAAAATACTGCTATCAAGAGGGGTCCACAGCAGTCCTCAGTATGCTCATTATCACACTTTTACCAGCAACACTGGTACATCAACAAGGATGAACTATAAGAAACATATGATTCTTGTTCACACTTACACAAAATAGTGACAATGCTGTTAGTAATTAGTTACCAGATCCTCAATTGCTTTGTCTTTTTGGCATTAGTAATATGCCACTTGAAGTTTTACACCAAATTAACATTACCCACATTCGACTGTTTCCAAGCCCCTTGAAAATGTGCATCCTCTTTAAAAGCAAAGATGATGCTCCTGACAGTTAGACGTGAACTTTGAATTGTTTGCTCTTTAAAAGTGTGCAGAGTAGCCTGGCTGGTGTGGTTCAGTGGTTGAGGGTCGACCTATGAACCAGGAAGTCATGGTTCAATTCCAGGTCAGGATTACAGGCTCAGGGCAGAAGGTAGCCGATCAATGATTCTCTCTCATCATTGATGTTTCTATCTCTCGCTCCCTCTTCCTCTCTGAAATCAATAAACATGTTTTGTAGGTTTGGGTTTTTTTTAAGAGTGTGCAGAGTAGAATCCATTTTGGAATGGGATCAGACTGTCCTGATATCATTAGCAATTGTCTACCATGATGAAAGATTATTTCACTATTTGAAGCTACCTCACCTGATTGGAAATAAATTTATTAACATGTAACTCGGTCCAACCTCCAGGCTAATTTTAAGGTGAGGGAATGTAAACTCTGAATATAACCAAGGCATTTAACTCAACTAGGACTCATTCTGGTTCCATGATCAGCTCATAGACAGAAACATATGCCAGAATTTTAAGTATTAAATAGTTTTATAATCAATGCTGCTAAGTCCCTTAAAATTCGTTTCTGCTTTTGTATTTGCAGAATGTGAATAACATCTGTTGATACCCAAATTCCTTATGATGCTGAGTGAGATAGTAATGACATAAATCACTTCCATTTTAAAGAAAAAGTGCTTCTGAAGTGAAACGTATTATTGAAGACCAGGCAAAATCCCAAAACCAGTCTCCAAATTGTGTTCCAAAAAAGTAAGCACCTATATTCTCAAAAGACAAAAAACAACTGACTGTAATTCCATTTGGAGAAACTACCCCCACTTTTGTCTTATAAACAATCCTACAGACAGTATATAATTTGTTTTGTTTTGTTTTCTACTGACACTATAAATCAAATGTTTTCAATTGACACTGTAACTAGAAAACTGAATCTAAATGCCTCACTGGTTAACACAGCCTTACAAGATCTGGAGTCTTCTGGCTTCTCTTCCAAATCCCAGATCTTTGACTACATATTTCAAATTGAAATATGAGTGTGTCAGTTAGAGGGTTCACACCGAATCCAGAAACTCCAGATTTTTGCTATAGGATTATAGCTATAAAAGCATGTCCTAGAATTATGGTTAATCTTTTTCTTTCACATATTCTACTTTAACTAAATGTATTATTTTTGTTGTTGATAGGTTAATAGTGCTTTCATGTATGGAAGTTCTGATTCATCAACAGATAGAAAACCATGCTCTTGAGACTCCATTATTTCATCCTCCATTTCACAAAATCCCTCTTGCAACGATTAGAAAGATGACTGGTCGAACTGAAGGGGCCCTCTGTTAAACTAAAAGAGGTTTTTGTCTGGGGAGGGGGATTTGCATTAAGTAAAATGAAAGAAATTTAAATTCATGATCTTTGATTCTTAATATCATGGTCTAATAAATTGAACTAACCATTCCAAATATTACAAAAATGTGATCCAACATTTATTGGGAAAATATTACCTTCGGTATTTAGTTAATGAATGTATTCTAGATTCTAATGTTTTTACTATGTTGGCAAGCAAGAAAAGATCTATAGGATTGATAACAAATGTTTTGCTCCTGCAAGTAATTATTTCACTTAAAACAAAATACTCAACTTTTTTTTTCTCTTCCATAATATGAATTCTTCTATCCTTTTGGATAAAAGGCTCAGATGATCTGTTTTCTCTAGCCAGAATGACTGCATATGTTCAAATAATATATCAGTTTCATCAGCCGCCATAGAATAGGCACATATGACAATAAATCATTTTGGGAACTTCCTGAATCCCAGCCAAGTTGTAGACAATAAAAGATTCTGCTTGTAAAGGCAGCTATAAAAGTTAATTTCATACAGGTTCCCCAGCACACATGCTACGGTTCAGTTCCAAACAGATGTGATCTTAGAACAGTGATGGAAAATGGCATGAAGTATTTTCACTAATTCTCTTTATCAGGAGTGTTTTGTGCAACCTTTGGTCATTAACACATTGCAGCAGGTATGAAAACTAAAATCATGTTTCTCCTGATTGTAAACAATAGCTGGATTCATCAAAAGTGGCATGTTTGTCTGAATTTTTGTAATTTGAGCCATTCTCTAAACACTAGCAAAGCTCCCTATTAATGGTTTTCTGGAATTGATTTGCAACAATAATGATCAATCCTTTGGTTTATCTTTTGCTGGAATAGGGATTTTCAAAATGTGGTAAAGATATACCCTCTTCACAGAATCCCTGCTGAGCTTGAGAGTACAAAGTGCAATTGGAGTCCAAGAAATTGTAAAGCAATTCAGTGCTGAGGGCTGAATGAGAGCATCATTAACATTACTCATACACCTGAAATTAATTAAGGCCAACCTAAGGATTAAGGTACTCCAGGCCAACAAAGAAGAAAAGGTAATCCTGATGATGCTATGTGGTGGATATTTATATAATCACACTTTATTCCAGGAGATGCTTTAAAATTATATGCAACACTTTCCATCCATTAGTTCATGTGAACATCAGACCAACTTATAAATCTATGAGGGCTTCTTATTTTGAGGGTTTGAGGAAACAGCTGGCTTAGTGACATTAAATGGCAATCCCAAAAAATGGCAAAGGAAATACAGGCCACAATCCCAGGTGCATGGCCTTGAAGGCCAGAAAAATAGGAGTTCTAACAATTTCAAGGGGTCCACTGGCACTGCATTCTGGGACTGAGCTCCAGGAGGGTATTCCCACTGAAGACACAAGGAATAAGTTCTATCAGCTCAGCCACTGACCATCTGTGCCCTCCCTTTTCTCATCTTTAAATGTGAGAAGGGTAGACTAGAAAATGAATTCTAATTTCTCTTCCATATCTGACCTTCCCCCACATGGGTCCTCTGGATGGAAGTGGCAGAGATGAACTGTTATTTATTGGCAAAAGGCACTAGGAAACATGCTTTGTGAGACTTATTTTGATGGTATCTCCGTCCCTTAGCCATGTTTTATCATAAGTGCTTTGCATTTTCAAGAAATACGCAAAATGTGTCAAACCATGAGTAGGGTGACCTCAAAGCCAGAGGATATATGCTTTAGTAGCAGGGTGAGAGGCAGAGCAGAACCCAGAGCAGGCAAGTCAGAGAGCAAGAAATAGTCAGTTTCACCAGCCACCGTGAAACTTTCAGTTAGTCTTACCAGGGATTGGATCTAAATTTAGTAATTGGTTTTCTTGGAACTAAGAGTAGGTGGTTTTGCTTCACCAAGCAGGTCAGAAACCAATTATCTTGACTGTGACCAGCCTGATCCTTGCTTGAATAACTAAGCTGATTGTGGTGTTTCTCTCCAGATTCCTACAACTCCCACTTTTGACCACAAGCAGGAATGTTCTATAGATAACATAATAATGTCCTGGTCTCACATCCAGGTCAGTAGTCTTCCCTTCCTCTCCCATTTTGCACTTCAGAACACAGCAGGTCTTTGTTAGCAGTCAATCTATCAGTTGAATATTAAAGGTCCCAATTGTTAAACCTCTAATCTGAGACATTCAGTAGAAATAGGACTGGTTTGATGTCCAGACTCTACAGTGAGAATGATTCTTACATTTAGCAATCCTATGAAAGCTACAGTCCTATGTTTACAATAACAAGAACATCTATAGCTCATAGCAATTACATTCTATCATCATCTGTCATAAAACAGACCAATTCACAAGATAATCAAGCTGATTTTGTTTTATCTTACCTAATGATCAAAACAGCTCTTTGGAAACAAGCTGAGTATTCTATTAGGTAGTAAATAGTACATTAGTGGCAGGAAGAGTTTGCATCTGGCTTGCAGGGCACAGCTTTTTACCTGGCAGGATTTGAATCATTGGTTTTTAGTTCATATTACTTTCTAGAAGGTATTGCTGCAAAGGAGCTCTTCTTTATATATTTCTGTGTTTGAAATATGTCTCTTTTAGCCCACAGAGGAGTGTACTCCTCTGGAAGTGTCTAATCCAATACCAGGTGGTTTTGAGCAACCTCCACTCTCAAATGCCTCCACAGAGCAGCCTGATGAGGCAGGAATCCACCAGTGGGCTTCCCATTTAACAGATGAAGAACCTCACATAGAGAAAAGATGAGCCATGTGTCCAGGGACACACTCATGGTGTTCAGACTCTTTTTGCTCTGTATTACCAGCTCTGGAAGACAATCATAAAAGAGCAGTTCAAAGGAAGAGCCTCTTAGGTGGATTTTTGTATTGACCATGGATTTCCTTTTATCTTGAAGTTATTCTATAGATAACATAATAATGCCCTGGGCAACTCCTTCAAGTAAGTAATCCTTGAACATGATTATTTGTTTTAAGACATTACCACCCAAATACAAGATTTCTTTTTTCCCTTGTTAAGGGAAAAAGAAATCACATATAGGTACTGTTAGCCAGGAATCCCCCCATGGTATTTTCACCATCACTTGGCAGATTTTTTTTTCAGTTATAAAATACATTTTATTACAAAAAATTGCATAAGTCTTATGATTTGAGAAAGAAAATGAACCCTGAAGACATCTAAAGATAATTCCAAATACTCTAGAAAACTTGTTTTCCTAAGCAGAGATTTTATAGTTCCTACCCAAACATTGAAATTATATTTGTAGTTTTATATAATTAGTAGATAAATGTCAAAATACCCAAGCTGATATCTGGCCATTCAAAGTTATTTAAAAGTAAACTGATCATTTTATAAATAAATAAATAAATAAATAAATAAATAAATAAATAAATAAAATTAAACATAATTAATTAATCAGTCATAATAAAATCTACCTCAATGCTTGAGAGTTGATCAAATGCTTTCACACCTATCACATTAAATCCCTATAAATTTCTCTAAATTGGCTATAATCCTCCTTTCATAGATTAACATTGTGGCCAAAATACTCAAAAACAAGATTCATACTCAAGTCTTGTGAATCAAAATCTAAAGTTTCTTTTATTTTACCACAAATAAATCTCAGCAAGGCCAGATCAATTTACAATCCAAGTTGAGGAATTGTTAGTTGAATAAAGAGTAATTTTACATTTCTGAAATCGTACATGAACTAATTTTAAAATGGATAAAACATCATAAGCCTAAGAGGATTAAGTTCTAAACATGATGTATTAGGCAGTTCTCCTTTAGCTTTAATTCTTTGCCCGATGCTGTGTCTATTTATAATGTTCTCCCAACAACCAACTAAGTTTAGTTAAGTTATCAGGGGTAAAAATCTTCTTGTTCTCTGGTGGTTTGATTCTGCATCCTTCAGAGAATGTCATCATCTCACTCCATCTCTCTTTCTAATATGCCTCCTGAGGAGAAGGATTCAGATTCTGGGTGAGCTCTGTATTGTCAACATCTCCAGGGCAACAGGTCCTTTGCAAATAATGTTCAGCAACCACAGCTTCTGCTCCCTGAAAACTCCTTGAAAAAGAACAAATTACCTCATTGATCACCAAGCAAATACCATTGAGAGCTGTACTATTATGGGTCTAGCAAGAGAAAGGGTTCCAAATAGGCTTCCCCCAGATGTGCCACTTGGGTGTGTGAATTATTTTGGGCTAAAAGCAATCGAGACCCTGTGGGCTTATGAGAAATTTTTACCACTCCTTTAAAGAGTTTAAATTTGGGGCCTTGCCCATAGGAAGAGTTATCAGCAGAGGTAACTTTTGATGCCCTATCTACATGGCAGGGCAAACTGCTAATTACTGAACATTTGCTCTTCTTACCTTCCTGCAATGAACTCCCTCTCCTCTGCACTTCCAAGGTGCCTTACTTCATCCTTAGCTCAGAATATCATACATACTTCATTTTCCCTTTCTGTCTCTGAACCTCTCATGTATGCAGGGCTCCCATACGTACACATGTAATTAATTTTTTTATTTTTCTCTTGTTAATCTGTCTCATGTCTATTTGATTATTAGACCAGCCAGAAGAACCTAGAAGAGTAGAGGATATATTCTTCCTCCCCAACAAAAGGGAAGGCCAGGAATAGATTTGGCCTACAGAGACCAAAACTGTTTGCCAGCAATTGGTGATTAATTATTTGTTTCTTCTATTAGAATTTTAATATTTTGGTTCATGGGTGTTTTACTCAACTCCTAGGAAAGTATCTGTAAGTAATAAGGG
>NW_006295180.1:1310456-1316691 GCF_000327345.1 Myotis davidii | reverse complement strand
GGAAAGGAAAGAGGGAGGCAAAGAGGAAGGAAAATAGAGTAGGAATGAAGGAGAGAGAAGGGAGGAGGAGGACGAAAGCAGGGTTAGAAGGAAGAAAGAAGGGAGGTAGAAAGGGAGGGAAAGAAAGAAATAAGGAAGGGAGGGAAAGGAACTGGGGACAAGAGGCGACAGGAGAGAAAGCTCTGAAGGAAAATTTAGCTTAGGGACTATATCAGAGGTTACTTGTCCACCAATATTCATTCTCCCCATATTTAATAATGCAAGTTCTAAGTTGTACCTGGGCACAGCCCCTCAGCTGAAGACTATATTTCCCAGCCCTCCTTGAAGCTTGGTGAGGCCATGAGCAGAAGGGTATGTACTGCTTCCAGCTCACTCTAAGTCTCCTTTCCTCCCTGCTGACTGCAGCTGTAGCTGCTGCCCTGCCTCCAGACCCAGCCTACTGGCTTCTGGACTGTCACATAGAGGATAGAAGCTTCAATCCTGATAACGTCACTGTATTTTAGGATCTTTCTGTTTTAATAGGTTAGCCGGTGCCTTAACAAACACAGAGACTCAGGGTTTTCATATTGTAGTATGTAGAGGGCATCCATCTAAGCTGTGATTTAATCAAGTCTCCTGTTCAAGTGAGTTTGTAAGTTTATGTCAATCAATTTACTAACAGTTAATATTTCTCAGCATGTGCTCTATTCAAGCACTCTGCTTGGCACTATAGTTATATGTGACATCATCCAGCCCCCAAGAAATTGACAATCTAGCCATGAAGACCAGACAGACAGAAAATACCACAAAGCAGCCCTGTGCATTCCTACTCTCCACACCAGCGGCATCAACGACAGCCCCACTTCTTCCACCTTCATCAATAACACTCCTCTTGGCCCGAGGACCCTCCCAACTTGAAATAAGATTTGATGGTGTTTGAATACGTTTTCCCTTCCCAAATCACTTCATTTTCCTCTACCTCAAATTTTCCAATTATGAAATAGTCCCAGTGTGACTATCAATGTCTTCACCCGTTTGACTTTATGACTTGAGCTTCCCAACCCCTCCAATTGGCCTCCTCCTCTCCAGCCCTAAGGCACATGGAGGTGGATCTGGGGCATTGCATAGTGTTTTGTTTGAGTCATGCACCATGGATGTTGAAAATAATCACTCAATGCGTCTCGTCCCGTGCCCCCCAAAAAGCACACCCCGCATTGCTATGCTGGCCGCTGCTGTGCCTAGTGCTGAGTGGCTGCCTTACAAGGAGCCAGAGAAGAGTAGCTGTGCAGACTGGCCCGGACGCCTAGGACCAAAGCCAGAAAAGGAAAAGGTAAGCAGACTGCACAAAATCAGGAGGTGGATTGATGAGATGAGAAGGAATATGGAATGATTCTCATATGCCATTGGCAAGTGAGTCTAAAGCTGTTTCTTAAATGAAATCAAATTGTTTCACTGTTCACCACAGGCGAGAGTAGTATCTGTGTATGATGTTGACCAACATTAAATGAAACACACACATGAAGTGGAGTTTCATCTATTTCTTTTTTTTTTAAATTTTATTGTATTGATTTTTTACAGAGAGGAAGGGAGAGGGATAGAGAGTTAGAAACATCAGTGAGAGAGAAACATTGATCAGCTGCCTCCTGCACACCTCCTACTGGGGATGTGCCCGCAACCAAGGTAGATGCCCTTGACCGGAATCGAACCTGGGACCTTTCAGTCCGCAGGCTGATGCTCTATCCACTGAGCCAAACCGGTTAGAGCTCATCTATTTCTTTGGATTAATTACATCTCCAACCTAGTTATGAGGGAGAACTGGAGCAATTTCTAACTGTTAGGTGAGGTTGAAAGCAATCTCCAACCTCCTGGCTATGAGGGGAACCATTTGAAATATAGAGAAGAGAGTTGTTTTGTATTAGGAAGAGCTGCTCAAGTAAATCTAACTTATTGAGTGACAGTATTTTTTTTTAATATATTTTATTGACTTTTTACAGAGAGGAAGGGAGAGGGATAGAGAGCTAGAAACATCTATGAGAGAGAAACATTGATCAGCTGCCTCCTGCACACCCCCTACTGGGGATGGGCCCGAAACCAAGGTAGATGCCCTTGACCGGAATCGAACCTGGGACCCTTCAGTCCGCAGGCCGACACTCTATCCACTGAGCCAAATCAGTTACGGCAAGTGACAGTATTTTCATGTATAAAAATTAGATAGCAATGCAGGATTTCTCTGAAAGTTACCGATAAAGCAAATGCCCAGCACATTGCCTGATCCAGAGGAATTAATCAGCAGTTGTTAGCTCGATCAGAAATGAACATTTAAAAAAGCTAACATTTGTTCCAAAATGAAAATAAGAACCTAGCGACATGAAGGAAAGGGCTGCCAGAATATGATATGAAAAAACTAGGAAAATAATTCCTGGGAGGAAACTTATATCCCCTGAAAAGGAACGATTTCGAAAAACTGGCAAAGACACAGCATGAAGTGACAGAGAAATGTGTAGGAATGTTCTGAAACTGGAGGGGATCTCCAAGGACATGAACCCAGGAAAGAAAAAGAATGATTCATTGAGCTTTCCTAGAAGCAGGACAGCAGAGCAGGTCTAGCCTAATACAGACTCGAGGGGTGCATGCGGATTATTTTCAGCCACACATAAGAGAGGGCCTTGTGGAACTTCCCCTGAAATCAAGGTTGAAAAGAAACAAAAGGAAAATCTTTTGGAGAACTGGAAAGAGATTCAAAAGCCTGAGATACATGGAATAAAACAGTAATGTAAGATTCTATATTCCTGTAATTTGCCAAACTGTTGGAGTGTTGACCTCAGGAGACTCCCATATGTTGTGTGGAATCACTTTGGATGCTGACAGCATGTGTGGTGTTTCACAGACACAGGCTCTGAGGAGGGGGCGGGACTGCCGGGCTGGACCCGAAGCTGCATGAGGAGAGAAACGTGCCATCATTGCAAGGACAGAAAGGTGGGCCCTGGGAGCCTGTGTGCCTGGCCCTTTGTCCAGTGATACTCCGGTGCCTGCCCACTGTGCCCACGCTGAGCCTGAGATGTCATTTGATTTGCACCTTTTTTCTAACAGAGTAAAGGATCGAGTGTCTGGATTCCACCAGTGTCCCCTCAGCCGGAAACAGCTGTTCTGTCCCGGCAGAAGCATCTACCTCTGCCTGACAGGTAAACAGCCCACAGAACAGAGAAGTGACTCCTCCAAGGGACGCAAGAGCTCCTGGTAGTTAGAGAGGAAGAAAGGGAAGGAAACCCATTCCTGAGCCTCTAACCACATTCACAGCCAAGTCCCACTATCAGGTGTGGTTCTGCTTTGTTTTCAAGAAGGAGGCAGAAACCCTACACCACCCACCCCACCAGCCTCCAGCTTGTGGGCAGAGCTGGGGCACCCGCCCTGTGCCCGTACCTTGTGGGCAGGGAAGGGCCAGGAAACTCTCAGAACACTGAAGCCTGGTTTCCCGCAGTCTTCCATTGGATGCACCTGCCCTGCCCTTTCATGTCCCTTCAATCCTGCCCCCATGCAGCACCTGCACCCCAGTCGTGGCCAAGCCCATCCCTAAGTTCCACACCCCAAAGGAGAAGAGACAGGGAAGACAAACCCAGGCAGAACTGCGGTCTGACCCACATGGAGGCCAGATGGCTCTTTTTGCCTAGGAATGCATTTCCCTCAGACAGCTCCAGCTCCAAGGCTGTGAGAGGGCCTGTCGCTGCAGGCAAATGTCAGGCTGGCGTTCGCCCCGACTCCAGCAGGAGGGAAAAGCAAGTGCACCCTTGCTTCCCTGGGCCCTCACAAAGTCCAGAACCATTTATTTTCCTTTGCTTAATCTCCCCTCCTGCCACCAGGATGGTGTGAGGCCTGGAAATCTGTGCTCAGCACAAGACAAAACAGAGGAAGAAGCCGGCACAAGTGTTTTCTCCGCCCTGCTGCCTGGGGAGCCGGGCCTTGCCTTTGACATGTGCTGGAGGTGTGGGGTCCAAACTAAACCTTTGAACTATTTTTTGGAACCTCCAAAAAGACCCTGCACATCAAAGGGGATCTGATCCCTGCTCCGTGCGTTGCAGGCATCGTTAAGCATTTTGCATGAATCAACCACCTTCTGAAAAAGAAAGAAAGACCAAACTCAAAGCACATTGCCAGGCCTTGGACCCAAGCGTGGCCCAAAGCACATGCTCACCACATGGCTGCTTCCTCTGGTTCATTGGAATCAAACCCTGCAGACACGCCCCAGGCTCCTCCATTGCTCAGCGGTCATCACAGAGCCTCTCGCTGCAGCCTCCCGGGTCAGGATACAATGGGGGCATTTGTTGGAGCAGCCTCATGCCCCTCGCCCATGCCCACCTCTAGAGAGTCCACATGAGCTCTGACTCTAGTCACGAGGGGAGCCCTGCTGGGCTGCCCACCCCAAAAGCCAGCACAGGATGCAGCCTGCAGCTGAATAAGGATATCTGTGTGAGCTCCTTGGCACCATGCCCAGAAAGCCACATCGTATGCAAGCACCGGCATTGGTGAGCATGGCAGAGAATTCCAGTTTCTGAAAGAAGGCCGAGTAGGGAGCAGATCCTGAGGCTTGAGGCACTTCTGCCATTTACCTTCCGTGGAGTTCACTCGGTTCCCCACAGGCAGCCAAGGTGATGAGCAGGGGTGGGCCTAAGCTGCAGAGGCCACAGTTGCCCCAGTAACTCCTAGAAATTGGTAAGATATTCTCTTCTGACCAGTCTCAGGAGGGAAACATTCTCAGGCCCTCACCTACCAGCCATGCTATCTTCAGACCCACAGCTGAAGCCATCATTTGAGGACAGATGGGAGTGGCCGGGAGAGGCCACTTATGTCCTCTCCAGCCCCTCACAACTTCAACCCACTAACAGCCTTCAAAGCATCAGAAAGATATCTGACCCTATGATTTTACTAGCAGTACATGATACAGTTTTTAAGACAAGATGTTGTCATTCTTGGCAATTGTCTTTTCTTAAAGTCATTTTCTCTTCTAGGTTCAGGAAAAGAAAAAAGGTTTAAAACTGCTAATGTAACCTCACTGGTAAGAGTTTTAATTAGCAGTTCAAAAACTGCCCACGTTCTGGCTTTTTAATTAATAGGCACAATTTCTGTTGAGTTCTACTTCAGTAGGTGCTATATAAAACCAGTGAGTGGGTGACATTATTCCATTCAAAAAAGAATTATAGAAAGAAGGGGGGAAAGCTGAATTAGAAGGAACAGAGAAGACACATGAACTGTTTCTCTGGGTTATAACTTTATACATAAACATTCTTACCTAACACCTCTTGCTAGAAGCCCTTAGCCTCATGGCCAATCAACCCCTTGAATCATTTTAACCCCTTGATACCCTAACCCCTGAGTCCAGATACTGGAGATCCCAGCCAGATACCCTCATTCAACAAATACTGATGGAGCATGCTACCTGCCAAGCACCAGGCAGGAACCAAGTATTCTGAGATGAAAGAGCTGGTCCCACTGTCCAAGGGCTGATAGTCTTATCAAAGATAACCACCTAAGGAAAAAAATGTTGTACTAGTATGACTAGATTATAAGCACCCAAGTGCAGATATGCTGTCTTATTCATTTTTATCTTCCCATGATCTAGACAAAGCCTAAACACAGTAGGAAATTATTAAATGTTTGCCAAATGACAAAGACAGGGCGAATAATGGGTGCCTCCACATGTACAGCAGTGACACAAAAGAAGGATGATCAGCTCTGCCAGGGTGGGGTAAAGCCAGGTGACAGTTACCTGGCACATTGAAGGAAGGATTTCTCCATGGCATCTGTTCTAATTGCTCAGAGCCCAAGCAGACCAGCTGGTAAGTATATTGGTCATCATCATAGGGAGAGCACCGAGTCCCTGGACCTGAGTCTTAAAGGCCAAGTGTGGGTTTCCCAAACAGACAAGCTGGAAGGGCATTCTGGACAGAAGCAGTGTTACAGACAAAGGCAAATAAACCTGACATTTACCAAACAAGTTGGAAAGTCTGAAGAGAGAGCCTGGGCTAAGACACAGGAGCGAAATTCTTAAGAGTGTCATCTATCACACACAGGAAGGCAGCGTTTATCCTGAGGGTGATGAGAAGTCATCAGAAGACTCTAATCAAAAAGAGACCTGATGGCCCTAGCTGGTTTGGCTCAGTGGATAATGGATTTTGGTGTGTGTTTTTGTTTGTTTGTTTGGGGGTTTTGTTTCATTTTTTTTTCAGTCTCATGCCGTCTCTTTGACTCTCTTCCCCCCCCC
>NW_006295180.1:1281306-1310418 GCF_000327345.1 Myotis davidii | reverse complement strand
CCCCCCCCCCCCCCCCGCTCTTTCTCTCGCTCATGCACGCTCTCACTCTCACTCTCGCTCTCTGGCTCTCTTTCCCCTAAGATTTCTGTATGTGTTATACCCTGATGCTAATTCAGAAGATGCCACAGAAAGCAGTGCACAATCAGAAGGTAGCTCTGACATTGATGAGCTAAAGTTATGATATAGCAGACTCCAAGAACACTTCCAAATAGGGGAAAATGTTCAAACATCATTTCTCTTACATATTCCAAAGAGGTCGGAAAGAATCCCCAGTGCGCTCAGCAACCTCAAAGAAACTTTCCTCCTTTATAAAAAGAAAAGAAATAATAAATAGAGAATCTTGCTTAGCACACATCATCAAAGTCTTAGCTATACTCAGCTGCTTGGTCTGAATCACAAGCAGACTTCCCACACACAGTGATGGTCCCACCAAACATCTACCTGTTGATTCTGAACAAGAAATCCTGATCATTCTATAGACTATCTCCTTCCTTTCAGGTATTTCTCTTATAGTCCTGGCTTCCTCAAAAGCCAAATAGTACTTATTGAACCTTCACACCAATTCATCTGCCCTCAGTTCAATGAATCCACTCCTATCTGGTGCACACTGTAACTTCCAGGTGACAAATAAAGCCAGGAAAATGTCCAAACCTAGGTGGCTGTGGCATAGCCAAAGTCTCTTCCTGATCACCTTGATCTTCCACCTGACCTGCCTATGAATTAAGTCAATCCTATTGGTCACTTACTACCTGGCTTGGGCCACAGGGAGAATAAAAGACTTTCATGAGATTATACTAGTACAACAAGTTGGTTGTAAGAGCTCATCCTTAAGATGATGATAGTCAGGAATCCCTGTTATTAGAGAAATGAGTTCTAGCCACTCCTGCGAATAGGGCAGTTTGCACATGTGTTACTGTACCAACTTTTAAACTACCTCCTGTTCAGATGCAGTCTGAACCCTGAGGCCAGCCCAGGAGAGCTGCCCAGCAAGAGGCACAGTGAGGAGTTCACAGGATCTTGTATGTTACAAGCAGCATTGACTCTCATTATTCATCATAGTTATGTTCCATGATGTCTCAGTGAATACTGACCCATTGCTCCTGGGGAATTTCCAGGTTAGGTTCCTGCAAGGGTCTGGTCACAAGCTCCATCAGCCAATCAGTTCCATCAGCCATTGATACGGTAACCTTGTTTTATGTGTGTCTCTGTTTAAAGACACATCATTCAATATATATTGTTGATTCATTAACATGGAATTCACAGCCAACGGCACTATAACGCATGCCTGAACAAAGATTCTCTAACACATGTGCTTAAAACACATTGAAGCCTCCTGCACTTAGGAACATTAGACAGCACTTCAGTACTGTACTTGGAGGCCATTTTAAATGGTGAAATCACCAACAAAAAGCACAAAAGTGTGGAAATGTAGCACAAATAGACCATGAAAAAGACATTAGGTCACAGTATGAGAGCTGAAACCAGAGGCAGAGATGGCCTTGTTCAACAACTGGAAATGTGAGTGCTGGGTGACTCAAATTTTTCACCACTCTGTGCATGTCCACAAATGACTGTGAAAGCACTGTAATTAATGACTTAGCAGTTACAAATACACTGTACCAGTATGCACATTTGAAACATGAATCTGTGAATAATGTGGATAGCTGTACATTGTACTTTAACTCTTTCTTTTAACGTAGATATTCTGTAGGTGATCTAATTCATCTGCAACGTTATTCAAGCCATTTTCCCCTTTTTTAGATTTTAGTATATTTTTTAAAACAAAAATAAAAATGAAAAAATGACCAATTGGATTATTAAAATTTCAGTATAGTAGACCCCCCTTTATCCATTGGAGACACGTTCCAAGACCACCCTGTGGAAGCCTGAAAATGTGGATAGTACTGAACCCTATATATACTATTTTTTCTTATATATACATACTTTATTTATAATAAAGTTTAATTTAAAAATTAGGCAAAATAAGAAAACAACAATTCTATATAATAAAAGTCTAATATGCAAATTGTCCCCTCGGGCAGTCATTCCACAAGGAGTTCAACCGGGAGACCTGAAGTTCAACCATTAGCTATGATGTGTGCTGACACGGAACATGACGGGTGTTGGTGACACACCACGACCTCTCGCCAGCTACCTACGGGCTGGGGTGACAGGGATGGAGGTGCGGTGAGAATGTGGGGTGTCCCCCGAGCTCTTGGTGGAAGGTCGCAAGGGGAGTGAGACCGAAACACCAGAGCTTGTATGCCAGGGAAGCCCCCACGCTCAAGTGCCAGGTGCCTGTGAGGAGCCCGCCTCACACCCATGCAGCTTCTTCTGGGTGAGCCGGGCCATAGCCACGGGGACTACAGCTGGTCGGGCTACCTGTGAGTGCTCAGGCGCCGGTCTGCAAGGCCGGCCAGGAGAGAGCACACTGTCTGCCTGGTTTCGATGTGACACCACTGGTTGGCCCAGAGGCCCACACTGTGCCCTAGCCTGCCATGTCCAGCCACACTCACCACATCTCCACGTGGGGACTCAGGTGCTATAACTCAGGCAGAGGGTTGTGTGCAGGGCTCAGGGGCCCAGGTGCTGCCCAGACTCTATAGATCAACTGGAACCTACCCTTCCACACCAGATGCTTGTGCTTTGATTGCCAGCCAGGCCTAGGGACAACATCTGTGCATGACTTTTGTACACCAGGCCTCTAGTAACTAATAATAAAATAAAACAATTATAACAATAACTGTAATAAAATTTATGTGAGTGTGTTTTCTCTCTCACTCTTTCTATCTCTCAAAATTCCTTATTGTACTGTATTCACCTTTCTTGTGATGATGTGAGAAGATAAAATGCCCATCCTACTCCTGAATCTGTGTAATCATCCCTTACTTGCAGTACATGGCTTGGTGTCACTCATTTCGGGATCCCTTGCAGAAGTCTTCCACCCACAAAATTAATGCCTTTTCCATCTTAACTAAGTACTGATCACACACTGCAGCCATAAGTTTTGCAATTTGAGATGCAACAGCAAAACTAGCAGGAATATCTTGTTCCTTCTTCACAATTTCACAGATAGCAGACTTGTTCTCATCATAGATCTTAGCAACCTCAACATAAGTCAAGAACTTTCACCTTTTCACATAAAGGAAGCACAATTGTGTTTTACTCCATCTGTATTTCTCTTGGGCATTTCTGAATTGCCAGCTTCATTAATCTTGAAGTGAAATAAGGGTTTCTTGAACACAAGTACTGGGAAACTTTGACAGTGGATCTGATAACCAACCAAACCCCCTACTAAGTGACTAAATGGTGAGTAGGATGCACAGCATGGATACGCTGGACAGATTCACATCTCAGATGGGACAGTGAAATTTCATCGTGCTACTCAGAATGGCATGCAATTTAAAACTTAATGAATTTATTCCTGGAATTTTGCATTTAATATTTTCAGACCACAGTTGACCTCAGTAACTGAAACCACAGAAAGAGAAACCACTGATAAGGGGGATTACTGCATATTGTAAACATTTACATTTGACAAATTAATGCCTATGACTCATGATACCAAAACAATACAATACATCTGGCACTAATCTTAAGATAATTAAAGATTTTCAAAATATTCCTTCATGGATCATCATAGGCAGTGTGGTCTGACAGAGGAACATGAGTTTTAAGTTGTACGATGACAATTGACTTTTACTCCATCTGGGTATTTCTGTCTGTAACCTCATTTGAAGAGAATCCCAGTGTCTATATTTAGTGAACAGGTGGCTCCAGCAGATGATTTTCCTGAACCTACTTGGGACAGGCTCATAAACCAATGGTGATCAAGCTCTCTTCAAGGAGTTAATCACTCTCCAGTTCACAATACAGTTAAAGGAACCCATTGTTTTACCTCCTGGGTGAATGACAACAGAACCCTCAGAAGGAAAGAGCTCAGGACACAATAAAGAAACAGGTTGAACAAATACCAGAGGTCAGACAGATCTACCACAGGTCACTTTCTGGCTCCAGGCCTCAGTTTCCTCAATTGTAGTTAGAAAATGCTTCAGACCAGAGGTTGGCAAACATTTTCTGGAAAGGTCTGGATAGTAAATACTACAAGCTTTATGAGCCAAAAAGCAAAACCAAGGATATTTGTAAGTACTTATATAACAAGAAAGAAAATTCATTTTCACAATTTTTTCTCAACCATTTTAAAATTTTACATTTTAAAATGTAAAAGCCTTTCTTAGCTCCTGGACTGTACTAAACAGACAGTGGGCTGGATTCGGTGCGGGAGATGGAGTTTGCTGAGCCCCACTTTAGGTCAGATGGGTGTTGTCCAACAGAACTCTGTGAAGATGGAAATGTTCTTTATCTGCGCTGTGGCTATTGAACATTGGACATGTGGCTAGTGTGACTGAGGAATTGTATTCTTAGTTTTATTTCATTTCAGCGAATTTAAATTGGAATAGGCACATGCATCTGTGGTCAAGCACAACTTTAGAACTTCTCGCCACTTCCTTGGGCCCTAATATTTTATGTTTCTACTAGAGGCCCAGTGAACAAAATTTGTGCATGGGGGGAGGTGTAACTCAGCCCAGCCTTCACCCTCTCCAATCCAGGACCCCTCAGAGGATGTCCAACTGCCAGCTTAGGCCCAATTCCTGCATGATCGGGCCTAAACTGGCAGTCAGATATCCCTCTCGCAATCTGGGACCGCTGGCTCCTAGCCGCTTGCCTGCCTGATTGTCATTAACCACCTCTGCCTGCTGGCCTGATTGCCCCCTAACTGCTTCCTCCTGCCAGCCTGATCACCCCCTAACTGCTCCCTCCTTCCAGCCTGATCGCCCCCTAACTGCCTCTGCCTCAGCCCCTGCCACCATGGCTTTGTCCAGAAGGATGTCCAGAAGATGTCCAGAATATGTTGGGTCTAATTAGCATGTTATCCTTTTATTAGTATAGATAGTCCACTGCCTTCAAGAGCATCTGTTGTATGAATTTGACAGATATGGAGATTCCTTGGAGATTTTGTTTTCTTAGAACAACATTGATTTTCACTAGACACATGGTTTTCTACAGTGTATCTAGTCTACCATACCCATCCTAATGCTAAATTCCAATGGTGCAGAGAAGCACCATGAGAGCCACAACAAACTCAAAGGGGTGCCACAGAATATTTCATAGAATATTTTATATTTGAATAAACCATGCCATATTCGGCATCTATCTAACTATGTATACTAGCTCACCATCTTTCCAATAGTCTGTATAGTGCTACTAGTTCATAGCTTCATCAGTAGACAGTGCTGCATTCCTTTCAATGGAGTCATATCTTTTAAAGGCTGGGTTTCAGCTGCAGTGATAAAACACAAGAACCACAATGCTGTCTTAGTCCATTCAGGCTACTATAACATAACAGTTTCACAGACAGGTAACAGAAACAACAGAAATTTGCTTCTCACAGTTATAGAGGCTGGAAGTCTGAGATCATGGTAACTGCCTGGTCACGTTCTGATAAGAGCTCTTCCAGGTTGAAGACTGCTGACTTCTCCTTGTGTCTTCACATGGTGGAAAGAATGAGAGAGTTCTCTGGATTCTCTTCTTATAAGAGCACTAATCCCACTTATAAGGGATCCACCCTTATAATGTAATTATCTCCTAAGGCCCTACCTCCAAATACCATCACAGTGGAATTAGGGTTTCAACATATGGATTTTGATCCATTGCAGGTGTCCAATCTAGTTCCAAGATTTTTTTTTAATCCTCACCTGAGGATATTTTTCCATTGATTTTTAGAGAGAATGGAAGAGAGAAGGAAAGACAGAGAAATATATATGTGAGAGATACACATTGATTGGTTATCCCTTCTGCACACTCCCCAACCAGGGCCTGGCCAGGGAGGAGCCTATAACCAAGTACATTCCCTTGACCATAATCAAACCTGGGACCCTTTGGTTCAGAGGCCCACGTTCTATCCACTGAGCCAAATCCGCTAAGGCTAGTTCAAGATTTTTAAAAACACAATTTTTATCCCCTTTTTTCCATTCTACCTCAAAAACTATAACTCTTAATTTTTTCTAATCCACAGGACTTACCAACTTACTCGATAAATTTTCCAATGCTAGTTAGTCCTAACAAGAACAAAATGAACTTTCCCTGCCAAGATCTGGCTAAGGCAAGATTTTGTCCAGGGTTTTTGAGAAAACTTTATTGAAGTACAATTGACCTTTAAACAACATAGGAGATATGGTGCCACCCCCCATGCAGTCAAAAATCCACATGCAACTTTTGACTTTCACAAAACTTAACTATTAGTAACCTACTGTTGACCAGAAGCCTTACTGATAATATAACATATTATATATATACTGTATTCTTACAATAAAGTAAGCTAGAGAAAAAGAAATGTTTAAAAATCATAAGGAAGAGAAAAATTTATCAAGTTTACAAGAAGTAAGTTTACTAGAAGAAAAACATCCATAGTATAAGTTGACCCACCGAGTTCAAACCCATGTTATTCAAGAATCAGTTGCAGCTGTAACTGGTTTGGCTCAGTGGATAGAGCGTCGGCCTGCGGACTGAAAGGTCCCAGGTTCAATTCCAGTCAAGGGCATGTACCTTGGTTGTGAGCACATCCCCAGTAGGAGGTGTGCAGGAGGCAGCTGATAGATGTTTCTCTCTCATCGATGTTTCTAACTCTCTATCTCTCTCCCTTCCTCTCTGTAAAAAATCAATAAAACATATTAAAAAAAAAAAGAATCAATTGCATTTGTCCAATGTAAACTGGGGTTTTCTAACTCACCATTAGAAGTATCTATTTATTTGTAGGGCCTTCAGTTCTTATTTTGTTTGTTTCTTTAATTGATAATTCCATCTTCCACCCCCACTATTCCTGCTTTTGCAAAGAATGGGAAGGAGATTGGTTATGCTACTGATCAACATTCTCTCTGCCAGAGAATAAGAGCCCATTACATGATCATCTCTACAAGCCAGTGAGTAGCCCTGTCTCCACTTGCCCTGCAGACCCAGAAAGTTTAAGGAGTGACTTGCAATCTTGATAATGCTCTTTCCAACTCCCAGGGTTCTCTGGTGTCTGGCTGCCACCTGCTAGAACAATGAATCTGAACCTATTAACATTTTTTTTTCCATTCTGATCATGGGAAAAAGTTGGGAAACATAGCAAGGGTCAGCATGAAAAAATATATATATAATCCGTGCCCTGTTTTTTCTCTAGAACCTCGGTTCTCAACCTGTGGGTCGCGACCCCTTTGGGGGTTGAACGGCCCTTTCACAGGGGTCGCCTAAGACCATTGGAAAACACATATGTAATTGCATATTGTTTTTTTGATTAATCACTATGCTTTAATTATGTTCAATTTGTAACAATGAAATTGGGGGTCACCACAATATGAGGAACTATATTAAAGGGTCGCGGCATTAGGAAGGTTGAGAACCACTGCTCTAGAACCTTCATCAAGAATCTGAAATCTAAGGAGGGAGCTATGTGAATGGTCACCCTCTTCTAATTATTGAGGCAGTTCAAGGGTTTCATCCGGGTTCATAGTAAAATCTCTACAATTGGGGCTGCCACTCCCTACCCCCAAGAGAGTGGGCCACACAAATGCATTTCACCATGGGGTCCAGGGTTTGGAAAGTTCTTGCTTTCAACCCTACAGTTTCCCTTGGCTGAGATACAACCTACTTTACTTAGTTACACTCTACTTTGTCATCCTGGCGCAAAATCTCTCTTTCCCATTGAAAACATAGTAGATCCATATCAATAAAGTAAAAAAGGTCAAGGTTCTATTCAAACACCTCTGAGTTCTAGCAACACCTACTGATGGGCTAGTGGTAGCAACAAGTGGCAGGGGAGGTGTAAGCCCAGCAAATTTCTCCTTTACAAAAACAAAGTGCTTATATTTAAAGGCTAAATGATCTTCTCACTTTGAAATTTCATGATTCTATGGAGAGCTCTGAGGGATTTTGTAGGCTCTCTTTGCTATACAATATGAACAAATTCTATAACCTCCTTGTCCTCAAATAACTCCAAGAAGATGTTAAAAATAAAAGATGTATAAAAAATAATGTCTTCCAAGAACAGGGAAGTCAAAGACTCTGAAGAGAGGACATTACCTGGGAGGCTGAACACCCTTGTCCACTGGGGTTGAGCAAGAGCATCTCAGACAGAAGGAAAGCATGAGCATGGGATGGACACGTGTAATGCATTCAATAAAGACCAAAGGTTAGCCTTTCTCAGCCTCTCAACTTGTCTCCCACCTCTAGCATTTCCCTTTCCAATCCATTCTGACTTCCAAACCAGAGAAATATTTCTAAAAATCAGTTATCTTGGTAGATATGCTTAGCATGCTTGAAATGCAACCCACAGCTTGGCCATTTCTTATCTCTCCAGCTTCATCAACTGACCAGTCCTTCATAGCTGCAACTCTGCTCCAACCACCACTGCTTGGCTAACTCTACCTGATCTCAGGACTTAGCTTAAGGGTGGCTCCAATGAGAAGTCTTTCCCTCTACCAAGGCTGTTTTGGGCTTTTCTTCTAAGTGTCTACAAGTATCCAGCAGCACACATCAGACTATATCATAACGACCTTCTTGCTTGTCTGAACCCCCCAGGACTGTGAGGTACTTAAAAGCAGAAACTCGATAAATATTTGTGGAAGAAAGAAAGGAGAGAGGGAGAAATGGTGGGAGAGAGGGTAGAATCCTGGAGAAATCTCAAATGTGAGAAATAAACTAATGAAGAACTAAGAGCCAACGGAGGAATAATGAGAAACATGAAAGAAAGGTACTATTGTGTGAGCAGAGGAGAAGAGAGCTTTTAGTAAGAGGCTCTTCTCATTGTGAAAGAAATACTCTGGTCAAATCAGGTTGCTGATGATTAAAACTGGGTTCTCTGCCCTTTTTTGTTCCATGAGCCTTTTGGCAGTATGGTGAAACCTATCGGCTCTTTCTCAAAATAATAGTTACTTATACAAAATTTCAGACAGTGATGGAGCACAAGCCAGAGTAAAATTAAGTCATGAATGAATGGGAGGAGAGAAAGTGAAGGTCATGATTATAGGCTCCTCTTTCCAGATGTTTCTGTGAAAGAAAAAGAATGAAAAGACTTGGAGTAGCCTAAGGGGGGAGAAATGTCAAGGGGATAGAGAAATTGAACATCTTCTTATGACCCAAAAAATAATGTCAGGACACAGCTAAATCACTATAGGAAGCCATTCCCCCATCATGAACAAAGGACAACAGATGAGGACAGGGAGTTATTAGCACTGTATGTAGTAGTACAGGGAGATCAAGAACTGCACAACCTCACTGTCAGAACTGCAGGAAAAAAAGACCATGAAGCCATAGCATTCTTTTTCGCTGAAAAGTAACCAACTCTTGTTGTTTGGAATAGGACAGATAATGGGTTGTCTTTGGAGTCAGTCTGCAATTTCCACTCTCCATGTAATACTGATTATAGAAAGGACCATGAAAATAATTCTTCTAGTCCATAGAGAAGACAGAATCTCCCAGAAACTTGCTCCAGATACAGCCTTTCTTATACAGATGAGAGATGGTCTCGGGGCAATAAAAGTTATTGAACCTATTTTTTTTTCTGAGTCAAAATTGAACACTATCAATGCCTGTTGATATCTGAGGCATCAGATGCTTTGTAAAAGAATGTGTACATGAGACACATACAAAATTAAAGAACATGGCAGAACAAACCCAATGGTTATTAAGTACAGAACACAACTGAAACCAAAATTGAGAAAGTCTGGCTTTCTTAATAACTTCCTTTTCCTAGCCAAAGTTAAAAAAAGAAAAAGAAAAAAAAAAGACTCCTGAAATTTGACGAGCTGTGCGGTAGGGCCTTCTGAGAATTTGGGGAGACCATGAACAGAAGGAAAGCCGTACAGATATGCAAATACCTTATGCAAACCGAGGCTTTGCTTTTTCTGCAACTGAGGGTAATTAAGTGGTTAGAGAACTGCCTTTGAGCCTCTTCTCAGAAGCAATGGTGAAACTGTTGGCTAGTTGACTTCATCAGGCCTTAGCCAAACCGAGATAAGTCACATTAAATGTCCACTGACACAAACCCAGGGCCTGTTGAACACTGGGAACCCCTAATACAGAGCCTATGGGTGGGGAAGCTGGCCATCCCTGGGCCTGAAGCTCAGGGGCTGCAAGGCAGGAGCCTAAAGGGAGGTTGTTGGACCTTGTTAATTGTGCTTTTTTGTGTAAGGAACCCAAAGCCCTTTACAGAAGTGACCTCCACCAGGCTCACCTCACTGCAGTGAGCTCCTCCTGCGACCAGAGTGTTTTCAGCTCACACGCCAACTCCAGAGTGAGAAAGATTTATTCAAGGTCACCCAGCAGATGGAGGCCAAACCTTGGGTAGCACTAACTCCTAGCCCTGTGTCTTATCTTTCAGGCACTCTTTATCTCAGCCTGTGGCTTTTAGGGAAACAGAAGGGAAAAAAAAAAAACAAGCAAACAGTTCTTTTCCAAGAGCAGTCAAGACTGGCCTTTCTGGAACCAACCTGGAGTTCTCAGAATACCTAGCACAGGAGTTATGAGAAAAAGATCACATTTTCCAAACCTAAAGGCTCAGGTTTCTAACACCCCACCCTCTGTGCACAGAATAAACTACCTCTGAATCTGTGGAGGAAGTATAAATTGAACACAGTATGTCAACCGAAGAGTTATAGTACATTTCTGAGGAATATGAGACTCCATCAACCCTCAGCTTTGGGTACCTCAGATCTCAGAGATGCAAGTGCTGGTGTACTTCACGCCAAAGATGCCCTCAGAACCACCCCGCTCACTTTGGAGATTCAAGACTCCATCCTCCCCCACCCCCGACCCCCCTGCTTCCAGCACTCTCTGCTCCACTTAGTAACCGGAGTGTCCTTCAACAGAACAAACCAGTGAAGCTCCTGCTCCTAGAAGCACCTCTCTGCTTGGAGAAGGGGACGCGAGGCTGGCCTGCCATCCAGGAGGCTTTCAGGGAGAGCTGACTCAGTCTCGGCATAAATGCTGGTTCCAGAGCAGAGGGTTCTCGAAAACTCTGACTCATTTGCCTGTGCAGGTTTGCTCTGTGTTCCCAAGTAACTAATGAGAACCTGAGAAATAAATACATTCTATTTATTCTCTCCTGAATGAGGAAGGGAAGGGGCACTCACGGGGCAGTTCCACCTTCTATTGTTTTCTCCCCTCCTGTCTCTGCTGTGCGTTTTTGCCTGACAGTAAATCAGAAGCCACAGTACCCAGATTCCACACCTGTCATCCAGCCACCTGGGGACCCCTCACATCTAGTCAGGACACAGAAGCTCTAATGACTCAGCTTTTAAAAGGCACCTTCTATATCTATGAGCTTTGCCTTTTCTTGAGGCCAATATCACCTTGACCATGTGAAAATGCCCGTGAGGTACTTTATGTCAAGGCCTCAAATTGAATTAAAAGAGAGAACAAAAAGAGGCTCTGGCTACTTCCCAAACACACAGATTGTGAGGCACACAATTAGAGTTGGGCTAAGTTATTTATTGCCACATTTAGTACCTTAGTACTTCTGTAGCACTTAACATATGCCATAGAATCCACAGAGTCCAGTGGCTGAAGGGAACCCTGAATTCACCATCTGCTCATGTGAAATAAAATGTTCACCTGGAGACATTTATGAAATGATAATATGTATTGTGGAATCCTTTCTAAAGAAGAAGTGGAAGTGGGGACCTCCACATCACCAAGAGACTTCTTTGCCTCTAGGCCCTGTCAAGGTCAGCATGCCTAACACCAATGCAGGCCATCGCCACACTTGTCTCCCCCACTTCTACTGAGGCCGAAGACCCCTGATGAATAAACAGTAATGCAGGCAGCCCTGCTCCCAATCCCAGATGCACAGTCAATAGAAATCACTCCTCTACTTTACCTCTTTGACGCCTGCCTATCTCCCCTCTCACCTCCCCATGGGCATTCCAGAGCTCCCTCCACACCTGCTAACCCCACCTCCAGCTCCAGACTGCTTTTCTCTTTGCTTGTCTTGTGTCCTACCAGCCCCAGAAGTGTAGATTTCCTCCTACCTAAGGACAACCAGCCCTCCTCTGATGTTTAAACCCCTAACACCTGAGGGTCTTTACTATTCCCTCCCCACATCTTTCTTCTGGCCCTTTCTACAGCTGATGTCTTTCTGCCTTAAAACATGCAAACCTTGCCCTCGCTGGTTTAGCTCAATGGATAGAGTGTGCCTGCCTGTGGACTGAAGTGTTCCAGGTTCGATTCTGGGCAAGGGCACATGCCTGGGTTGCAGGCTTGATCCCCAGTGTGGCATGCAAGAGGCAGCCGATCAATGATTCTCTCAACATTGATGTTTCTAGTTCTCTCTCTCTCCCTCTCCCTTCTTATCTGAAATCAATAAAAATAAAAAATTTAAAAAGCTTGCAATCCTCCCCATCTCAGGGTGTGGATGTAGGGGAGTTCCCTTCCAACCACATCACCTCCTTCCTCTCAGCCAATCTTTGCAATCTCACCCGCTATTGCATTTCTTAGAGCTCATTCATTTCTCACCCTCAGGCAGGCTGGCCCATGTGGCTCCCTTGAAACCACGAGCTCTCAAATGTCAGCAGCAATCCTTGACCACGTCGACTAATAACCTCTCCTTATTTCTCATTCATCTTTAATTCTCTGGAACATTTCAAAATTTGGTAATAACCACCCTCATTTCAATTTCTAGCACTCTTCCCTCCTGGTTTTATTGCTACCTGGTGTTTCCCTTCTGTGTCCTTTATGGATCCTCTTCCAAAGGTGGGAGCAGGGGGATGATCCATCCCCAGGCCTCATCTTCATACTCTCCTCATCAACCGCCTGCTCTGAAATAGCCCATTGATCCTCATTGTTGATAGAACAAAGTACTAACTCTTATTTCTAGCCATTGAGGTCTTCCACTTGACCTCACCCCACCAACATTATCTCTTACTCTTCCCTTCAGCACCAGCCAAGTTGCTGTCCTCCTCCCTGGACAGTAGGTATGAGTGTGTTAATCAACTCCAAAGTTCTACCTGGGCCACATGCCTTCTACTTTCCTCCTCCCTAGGCAAATCCTACTCCTATTCCAAAGTCTAGCTAAATTCTCATCTTCTATCACTTGTATTATTAATGCACAGAAAACAGAGAAGGGGTCTTATCCCCTCATAGTCTATGATAGACATATGGAAGCAGAACAAAGCCAAATATATCGAAAGTATTGAATAAATCTATTTCATAAATATACTTAATCTCTACATCCTTTTGCCATGACCGTCATAGCAGCAAGCAAATTGTAGGACATAATTTTTGTTCAAATATTGCTTCCTTTGCAGACATTGGTAATCATAAAGTCTATTATTATACATTATAATTTTTAATTTCATAGGTTTAGCTTAACAAATCCAGTACTAAGTAGACCTATTTGTTTCCTCCTACTTATTGGCAGGGTTCAAGTAGGTTGTTATTAGGTAGTAGCAGTATATCACACTTGGCTATGTGGTCGAAACAGGATGGCTTATGCCATCAACATGGTTTATCTGAAATAATGAGAAGTGGACTTTTCTTATTTTATAAAATAGAGTGCTTTGTTAAAGCATCTAAATTTAAACAACCACTAATACTACACCAAATACTGTGCTTTAAAGATAATACCGGTGTAGCTTACTACTAGAGAAAACAAGCACCTAGGGAAAAAGTAATATCTTTCTTATTCCATTGTTAATTGTTAATAACTTAATCTAAACTTTTATTATTATCTCACACATTGATTAAATTATCACTTTACAAACCACATCTGCTTTATCAGAAACAACTAGTCACCCCCATCCACCCACCCCCCATTTGCCTGTTTAGTAGAACACCCAGTTCTTAGCTGCCCACTGCCCAGCCTGCCTTTCAGCTAGATATGGTCTGTGACTATGTCTGACAAATAGGATACAAGCAGAAATGTCATGTGCAGCGTCTGAGAAGCCTTTAAAGGAAAGGAGTGTTCCCTTCTTTCCCTTTTCTTCCTTCCCAATGACTAAATACAGATAAAAACCATTGACCCTCCAAGGCCAGGAGTGGAAGCCTCTGTGGAGGCTGGTGGAGAAGCCAAACAGAAGGAACCTGGTCCTTGATTTTTTTTAAACATTTGAAATTCTTTTGCAGGGATGTAGCATTCTTACATTTGTAAATGAAAAAAGAGTAAATAGATTGGCTTATTTTTGTATGTTTAGCATTTATCATGAATATTCTGCTCAAATATATATATATA
This sequence comes from Myotis davidii, assembly GCF_000327345.1. Taxonomy (NCBI): domain Eukaryota; kingdom Metazoa; phylum Chordata; class Mammalia; order Chiroptera; family Vespertilionidae; genus Myotis; species Myotis davidii. The sequence goes on along the minus strand of NW_006295180.1, from coordinate 1,296,152 downwards.
TGTGCGTGTGTGTGTGTGTGTGTGTGTGTGTATAATCTAAAATAAAGATATTTTGTCAAGACAAAGCACATATTTTTATTACTCAAACTTTGAATTTTGCCCTTTAGAAACAATCTAAATTCTATTCTATAATTGGTCTTAATTTCCTAAAATAAGATTGTATACATATAGGTTTTACAATTCTTCTCTACAAAAAAAAAAAGAAAGAAAAAGAAAATATTTATCTTGGGGAATATGTTAAACTTTCTACTACATAATCTGCATACAAAATTGACAAAAATGTCCCTGACCAATCATTTTAAATACCCCTTTTATATACTACTTCAGGACGGTTAGGTTTTTCAGTGTGTGTTTTTTCATGACTAACGCACATTACTACATCTTAACTCAGTATTAACAACCTTTCTTAGATAAACTAAATAATTGTTGCAATTATTTTGCAATTTTGGTTATTACTATTTAATGCTTACTCCCTTGTAGGAGCTGAAAAACGTAGCCTGGTTCTTGGTTTTTGAAGACCAGACACACTTGCCCTGCAATACCTGCCTTCAGAGTTCATTTCACAGGAGAGAAATAAGCATCTATTCTATTTAACTCACTGTTATTTGGAGCTTTCTGTTTGTTGTGTGCTGCTAGACCCAATTTTAACTGACATACCTGAGAATCAAAACTCATAATTTAATTTATAACTTCCTGAAACTCCAAAACAAAATTCTGACAAGCACATAAATAGCTTTGCTTCCAAAGTCCATGTATATGCCAATCCCTTCCTTTGTATATTAAATGGATCCATGACTCATTTCAACTAAGTGGATTGAAATAAGCATTATTGTCTTTCCTTATCTTCATTCCTTTGTGACTTTCTTTACTCAAAGACAGGCTGAGTGGTGCTGTGGAATGAGCATCCAATGTGTGATACACGAAGCTTAAGTTGACTTTCATCTCTGCCCTTTATCAGCCATGTGACCCTGAGTAAACGACGTCCTGTACTAAAAAAAATAAATAAATAAAAGCGAATAATTTCCATTTGAATCATCAAAATCCCCACCAGGGTTGCTGTGAGAATTAAATGGCACAAATAAATGGCCTAAAGAGCCTGGCCAGTGTCTGACATTTGGAGGGGCTCAATAAATGCTTGTGAAATCAAAAAAAAAATCTTAACTATAGAGCATAGAGCTCCAAAGTAATTGGCTTCTAATCAATAGTGATTTTCTCTTTTAAGTGGAGAGAAAAACTGTACCCCTCACAACAGGGATTATGGTCTTCAGTAAAGAGCTAGGTACTGAGACTACTATAGTCTAGCTCTTCCATAGGCATACAGATTCATGGGGAGTTCAAGACAAAAACCTTCGTTTGGAGTTAAACAGTGCCATAGATCATCTGCAAAGGTGGCAGCCAACCAACCTCTCAACTCCATATGCACATGCACACACCATTCCTCACAGTAAGAAAACTCTTTTGCTTTCTCCTTGAGATTTGCTTTGACCAATAGAATGCAGCAAAGTGGCATCTTGTGAACTGTGACAGACCTGAGACATAAGAAGCCTTACTGCTTGTTATTGCCCTCTTGGAAGCCAGACACCAAGTAAAGAAGCTTAGGCTAGACTAGCTGCTGAATGAGAGATATCCTGGAGCAAGCTCACCCTTTTGGAGGAGGAGGAGGGGATAATTCTATTACCCTAGCAAGCCATCAATTTTCTTTTCCTTCATTCTCTGAAACAGTACTGGATGAGAATTGGGAAATATTGATTTTAGTTCTAGTTATACCATTTGGGTAGGTCATTAACCATATTAGCTTGTATATAAGAACATCCAAATATTACAAAGAAACTTTTTAGGAAACGTTTAATCATGCACATACTGAAAGCAAATTGTATTTTTATTTATTTGTTTGTTTTTTTATATTCTTTTTATTGATCTCAGCAAGGGATAGAGAGAGAGAGATAGAAACATCAATCATGACGGAGAATCATTGATCAACTGCTTCCTGCATGTCCCCTACTGGGGTCAAACCCCAACCTGGGCATGTGCCTTGACCTGGAATTGGACCTTGACCTCCTGGTTTATGGGTCATCACTCAACCTGAGCCACACCGGCCGGGCACTGAAAGCAATTCTAAAGTGGCTTGGTAAGGGGGGAAATGTTTGTATAAACACACTGTACTATGCAGTAAAATTAGATAGAGTATAAAAAGTCATATGGCTACAAAGAAACATTCTAAAAAAGACCAAGCAACAAAATATACTAAATTTACTAGTAAATGAAGTTCCATACCATGGTGAAGCCAGGGCTAGGACTTTGGCTGTATTCTGAATGAGAAGGGAAGGCAGTTACGGGCGGGTTTTGAGATCACATGTTTAAAGAGTCACTCTGTCTGCCATTTGTACAGATGGGGAAGGAGGGGTGGTTAGGAGACCATGTAATAATCTGGATGGAAAATGATGGTGCTTGCACCAAGGTAGCAACAGAGGAAGTGGTGAGGAGCATCAAGCTTCCAGAAGCATTTGGAAGGCAGAGAGAACCACATTAGTGTTAGCATTATTATGCCCATTTTACAAATAAGAAAAGTAAAGGTGGAGTAATATTACCCAAAATGATACAGATAATAAACGCAGAGCCAGAATCAAAGCAGGGTTTAATTTGAGAACTCAACCTCTTTGCCATGCTGCCCTACTGCCTTAGTTTGAAAACCTCTGAGCTTCATAAGTCAGAAATTCCACAGGTCAGACTGTCCCAGTTCTACCCCGCCCCATCCACAGATGAAATAAAAATAGGCCAAATCCCAGTGTCACTTTAGCAGATTGTTGAAAGAGCATTGTGCCTTATGACTCAAAGAATCCCTCCCCTTTACATGAAAGAATACCCAAAGCCACACTGTTAGGCGTGGACAAGCTCTTGCCCCAGACACAGCAGGCCTTACCCATCACCCACAATTGCCTAAAATCTGGGTGAATGGCTTTCTCTCTTACAGAGCTTGCCAAACAAGTCCTTATAACTGATTACCTAAAGAGATCAGAACAACAATGCCATAAAACAATTATAGAGAGGACTTACGAAATAGCAAGGCATGTTAAAATGATTTTATCATAACCTGCCACTCAGTAAAATTAAATGGGATCTTGGGAACAGTTTCCATGAAGTGAAGAGCTCTGATTCTCTTATTCTACTTGAAATTCTGTTGTCCATGACCTTCCACAGTGACACAATATGATCCAAATATGTTTGTGTGGGTGCTTCTTAGAAGAGATGTGTGTACACAAAAGAACACGTCACTGTGAATAATCAGATGGTCATGACCTAGATGCACTCTATTTTGAAATAAATAAAATAAAAAATTCTTGCCCTGGCCAGTTTTGCTCAGTGGTTGGAGCGTCAGCCCTGGGACTGAAGGGTAGTGGTTTCCATTCCAATCAAGGGCATGTACCTCAGTTGCAGGCTCGATCCCCAGCCCAGGTTGGGGCATGTGCGGGAGGTAACCAATCGATGTGTCTCTCTCACAATGATGTTTCTCTCTCTGTCTCTCCCTCTCCCTTACACTCTCTCTAAAAGAAAATCAATGGAAAAAAATATCCTCGGGTGAGGATTAACAGTAACAACAACACAAATTATTAGTAGTTTAAAACCTTGTTAAAATTCTCTAACATAAAAAATATTTAATCAGAGGAGCCAAGTTGTCTTCTCCAATTTTCAAATGTACTGTCACCAAAGTTGAAAACAAAAGGGCCTTCTCTTCTCTGAATCTCTCCCCCACCACCACTGCACCCCTTTCCAAAGGAGAGGACCCCAAGATTTTCAGCTGCAAAGCCTTGGAGACCCCAGAGGTTCAACCGTTAAGAACACCAATTTCTGACTGAGGAATCACATGAAAACACAGTGAAGTTTAACTGACATCACAATTTATTGTCCCCAAAACAATCTTCCCAACTCAAAGCAAAACCGTAATTACTGGTGAGAAAGACACTGCCTGTTAACTGACTGAAAGAATAATTTACAGTGTGTCTCCCTCACAGCAGAAGTCCTCCTGGCAGTCAAAACATGGGTTTTGTGTATTCAGAAGCAAAGCTCAGAGGAGCAGAAGGGAGTAAAAAGGATGCGGCATGGGAAGTGTGCCCTTTCCCCCAGTTACCCTAGAAAGTCACAGCACTGCGAGCTCTTGGAAAATTCCCCATTAGGAACAAAAACTTGCACCATGATAAGTACAAAGACTGAGCACTTTTTTTTTTTCTTTCTCTCTTTTAAGTAGTTTCATATCCATTGAAATCTCCCACTCCGTGTTTAGGGCTTATAAGAAGATCACACTAATACAAATGAGGAAAATGCTCAAACAATTTTCTTTTTTAAGAAAGAAATATATTTTTTTATTGATTTCGGAGAGGAAGGGAGAGAGATAGAAACATCAGTGATGAGAGAGAATCATTGATCAGCTGCCTCCTGCTTGTCGCCTACTGGGGATCAAGCCCACAACCGGGCCATGTGCCCTTGACGGGAATCGAACCCGGGATCCTTCAGTCCACAGGCCAGTGCTCTAGCCACTGAGCAAAACAGGCTAGGGTTGGTCAGAAAATTTTCAATCACAGAATGACGAGACGACATAAAATAATATTAAATTCTTGTATCTGAGAGAGCTGTCAAGCATTAAGGTAAAACAACACTAGGAGATAAGAAGGCGTTACCAGAAGAAAGGCTAGTTAAGAGAGATTGTGAGCGGGAGAATGAAAAGGGTGGGAGAATGGAAAGGAGTCAGGAGGAAGGAGAACTGGCCCAGGGAACCAAGCTTCAGGGGAAGTGCCTACAGAAAACTGCCTGGCGGTGGGACCCCTCTTTCCTGCAGTCTCACCCCAGGTAGCATATTCCCAGAGGGCATGGATCAGGAACTCACTGGCCTGCTCCCAAACTTGGAGAGCATCTTACCTGTTTGTCCTAATTTTTCCAATCAAAACAGGTGGCCCCAATGAAGAAGCACAGGACTCATTTCTCATCTAAGACAGACACGATCTCCAAATAGGATCCACCTTTGGAAATTTCCTCCAGAGGTTTGGGACATAGTCCATTTTAGGACGAGTGGGAAATGGCTATATAAGAGAGAAATGAGCGAATTGCAATCATCTTTTCAGAGTTTTCTTTAGCAGACCTGAATGTGTACACCCACAGAGTGAAAACCTATGGAATTCAGAGCAAAAGAAACCTGGGGTTCAAATCCAGCCTGTCTCCAAGGAAATAACTTACACTCTGATTCTTATATGTGAAATGGAGTTGGAACAACTATATCAAGATGTGCTGTGACTATATCATGAGGTGATTTATCCAAAGTGCCCGGCACAAGGCCACCACTCAGTTGGTACTCAGTGAGTGGAGTGTCCCTGAATTAATCACCCTCAACCCAGACACTGGCTCTGGGGGGTCACAGAGAGCTAAAGATCAGTTGGCTGTTTTGGTTATTTAGAAAAAAAAATAAAACATCTAAGGAAAAGAAGTATGATGTCCCCTCAAGAAGACTGGATTTTATAGAGAAAGGAAGGAGGCAGTACCTGCCAGCTTATATCACAGAAGGGATTACCAGAGAAGGGTCTGGATGCCTTTGAATTGCAGGTAAACAAGGAATAACTTCTTAGTATAAATATGTCCCAATTATGGCAAGGCCATACTTGTACTAAAAATGTTATTTGCTGTTTATCTGATGTTCAAATGTAACTGGACACCCTCCATTTTTATTTGGTGAACCAATGACAACCTTATCATTGGTTCACCAAAGCAATTGAGAAAGAGGTCTAAAATATTGTTCATAAAGTCAGAAAAAAGAGAAATTCAGGGAGCCCATCATCAACTTAGCACTGACTGCAGAATGTCACCCCCTACCTCTCCCATTCCTAGGCAGTATCAAGTGGCGGGGGAAGAGAGAGCCTAAAGGAACAAAAGTGTGGGAAAGAACGGAACCAGGATTGGGATTAAGGTAGGGAGTGAAGAAGGAGAAATGGAAATCAAGAAAGAAAGCAGGATGGAAGGAAGAATAGCAGGACTGAAGGAAAGCAAGCAATCAACACAAAGAATTCCTTAGCTAGTTTTGATACTATTGTAATTAGCTAGTTGTTAATAATAGGAAAGAAGCAAAGGAAAGGTCAGACATTATAGACATGTCATTTGGGCAGCTTCACCAGGAAGCTGCAACTTTGCACTCCCCAAGGAACCACCAGTCTATTCTGCAAAACGTTGGGTAAAGGGGAATGGACAATGGGGAAATAGACACATGCCCAGTAAAGTTGGATGACATAAAGAAGGTACTTGCCTGTCAATCACACTTGGGGACAGAGATGATTGACCAGAATGGGCATGGCCATACAAGCCCTCAAACATTTGGGGACACATAATCTGCTAAATAAAGGAGTTCGCTCTCTTGTTGCTCTTGATTCTTGGCTTATGGCGGTTTTTTGCTCCTGTTTCCTTGCATTCGCTGTGGACCCCACAGTCAATGAACTAATGAACTGCAAGAGGAAATACAAGATAAGCTAGGCTGACACTGAACTGGACCTGGCTCTAACATGGACAGGAAACTCTGGACACTTACTCTGATGTTAGTTCTACTGAAGCCCCAGCTATACTTCTTCTATGATTAAACAAAGGGAAATGTGACTTTGAAAGCTCAGGTATATAATCCTACAGAAATAAAGCTTTCTACCATATCTCATCCTCCCATGGGGGCCTCTGTAAATTCTTATTCCTGTGGTACCCCAAGAACCCCACTTCCACAAGCAACTGGGGGAGATGAGACCCTTTCTTACCTGATAATAGTTTGAAGAGCTATCTGAGCATGTGACACATCTTGCACAATTTCCTTATCATTTAAGAATGGATGTGAAACCCATTTCCTGCCACCAGGTGCCAGGGGTGCGTGTCTGCCTTCTAGGAGTACTTTCCAGCACACAGGGAGTTAAGGACCAAGATTGCATCACCATTGCAACATCCCTAAGCCTCTCAGGGAGCAAGGTCACTGCTCAGGTTCCACAACAAGAGCCTGGGCTCTCTGCATTCACATGATTGCTTTTCTCTAGACACCTTATTGCATTTACCATAATTGCTATGTCTCTCCCCACCTGAGGAAGGAAGCAAACCCCTCCCCCCCAGTTAGGTCCTCCCATCATTCAGAATATAAATCACATCTGCAACTTGTCAGCAGTGATTCCCTTTTCCCCAAAGCCTGTACTGCAGGCAAAGCTGGGGAGAATGTGGGAAATGAAGAAAAGAACATTGGAGTAATGAGACCTTCCCTCAGGGGTCCATGGCCACAGGGCTGAATGGACACACTGAAGAAGGCCTTGAAACCTTCAGAGGGTAAAGTCCAAATGCATACAAGATAGAGAAGATTTGAAAACACAGCCTTTTGTTCCTCTAGGTCCATGGAATATTCAGCCCTTTTGTGACATGTTCAGGCTTTCCCCACTCAATAAAGATCAAGGAAGCTGGACCCAGAACTAGTGTGAGACAAAGAAATCCAGGGGCCCCAGCAACAAGCAAAGTGTGGTTTGTTAGCTGTAAAGAAAAGACCAACTTTTGAATTTCCTTCTTCCTGCTGTGTGAAATGCATAGTTGATAAAGCCCATTCCATCACCCACGACCCACACACATCATAGAACGGAAAACTCACATCTGAACGTCAAAAGAGGAAGGTAGGGGAGGAAATTGCAAGGTCAACGTGACCTCCTGGGGAAGTCTGATTACTCAACATGTTTAAAGCATTATTAGATGGTCTGGAAGTAGTAGGCACAGAGTGAAAGGGGGAGGGAGCCCAAAAGCTGTAGGAAGAAAAGGGGCTGTAAACTTGAGAGTCCCTCCTGGAGTTTTACTGAACCAACTGCAACACTGCCGGGGTAGAAGTTAAGAGAGGGCAAATGGGTGAGGAACCAGCCAGGCAAACACAAAAGGAAAGGACTGTGGAGTTGAGGTTAATTGTGGCCGTCAGAGATGAGTGGTTACATGGGGAGATTCATTTAAAATTAATGAGGCGTTGGTTGCATTTTATAGGTCTTCCTGGGTAGGAAGATCATAAGCCAAAGGGGCAGAATGGAAACTTTTCCCATCCCATCCCTTCAGGCCAAGTAAACAGATATGGGGGCTCCACACCAGAGAAGCAAAAGGTGCATGGATGCCAAGTGCCCAGGATAGGAGAGGATCCCATCCAGTGTGCCCAAGAGAGGGCACAGCAGTGCTGGAGGAAGGCCTGAGCATGGGCATGCTTAACACTTGAAGCTGAACCTTTGCTCTGTCCTGAGATTACATGAAAGGAAGAAAACCTCAGTACCACTGTGTAGGAGCTTCTGCCTCTTACTCTCACTACCCTTGGACCTAGAAACAGCGGGAACAGGGCAGGGGAGGTATGTTTCTTTGATTCATCCAGGCAGTGCCAATAACTGCTTGTCACAGGTGTTTCTAGCATCTGACCTGGTATGGGTGTGAGGATGACGTCTCTATCAGCATGATCCTCATTCAGAAAACAGGCTAAAAGTTGCCTCCTCTGAAGCCCAGGCTGATTTTTTAAACTACTGTTTGGTTCAGGAGTGAGAACTTTGTCTCATTTATCTCCATTCCCACCACAAGGCATAATGAAAGCTTAATAAAATTGTCCATAGGTAAAGGAATAAAAAGACAGAGTGGGTTCTTAACTATGATAATTAACCCGAAATGAGGATGAAACAGAAAAAGAGGTAGGACTCAGGGGAAAATGAAATGAGCATGTCCTATAGCTACAGGCTCAGAAGGAAAGAGGATCATGGTCATGGGCAAGACATCCAGGAATAGTCCAGTTGACTTGGGGAATGAGCAAAGAGAAGACACTGGAATAAAAAGACAAAGCGCCCATCTTTTCTTATAAGATGAAAGTTTCCCGAGACCAGGAAATAGGTACTCATAAGCCTGTCAGAAACCAGACTGGTCACAGTCTGATCTAGCCCCAAGATGCTTTTGCCTTTTGGGATACTGAGTTTAAGCTGATGATTAAAGGGACTCTAAGAACATTTGACATTCTCCCTTTCCTTCTCAAGAGATTCAGTCAGAGACACCTGCTTTGGGAAGGGACTGTTGGCTTAATTATCTTAAGAATCTTCACCCTAGCATTAGTCAGGAAGCTTCCAAACCTGTTAGCTAGGTACCCTGTGTCCTATTGTTTCTGAGTTGCCAAACAATAATTTTTCTGCCATGTATGTCCCATTCTTCCTCAACTACCTGTAAATCACTCATTCTTAAGATCCTATTCCATCCCCCCTGTTTTTCTCCTTTGTTCAAAATGCCTTATATACCCAATGTTGCCACACAATTATTGGAATTCCATACTTATGTAAATTACCTATGCACAATTTTCTCCTGTTAATCTGTCTCTGTTGATTTTATTATTAACTCAGCCTAGAAGAACTTAGAAGGTAGCAGGAAAAGTATTAATACTTTTTTTTTATCTTCCACAACTTAATTTGAATTAAGTATGGGGTATAGGAAGGCCCCAGGCAGAATTCTGTTTATTAGATGGCCTTATGTCTCATTGTTTCTGGGTTGCCTGGTAAAATTTTACCTGCCATGTGTGCTCCTGCCTTTCCTCAACTACCTGTAAGTTGCCCGCTCCCTTTGAAATCTCAGACTCCTAGCTCTTCTTTCTTCTTTGTCCAAATGACATATTTACCCAATTTTAACTCAATGTCTTTGGAATTGTTATGCTTCTGTGAATTCCTCATGCACATGTGTTAAAATTTGATTTCTCCTGTTAATCTGTCTCAGTTAATTTGATTATTAGCCCAGCTAGAAGAACTTAGAAGATGGGAGGAAAAGTTGTTTTGTTTTGTTTTTAAGCCCCTATATCCCTAATGCCAAGATGTTAAAAATAGTAACTGATGGTTCACCAGTAAGTTTCTCATCAAATCCACCTTGTGAAGAAATCTAAAATAATGGAGGGAGAATCATGATATAAATTGACCAACTCACCCTTTTTCTCTCTAAAGAAGAGAATCTGCAGAGTCTTCAGGTAATACCCACAGAGAAGAAAATTGGAAAAAAGTTGTTCAGATGAGAGACATCAGGATTCAAAGTAATAAACAACAAATTTGAGCTGCATGTAAATTTTAAGTGGCATACTGGTCACCACTTTCTTCTCCTTGGCAGACCTCACTATCACTGCTTTGGAAATTTCAAGCACAGACCCAGTGGCCAAAGCACCTCCTTCCTCCTTATTCAAAAATAAACACATTGCAAACCTCCAGGGTAGAGAAAGTCTGTCTTACATTCCTTTTACAAGTTTCCTTTCCTTCCTCTGAATAATGGGTAGGCCCATAGTAGCTACTCCAGGCTGCAATGAGAACTAGGGAAGACAAGAGGTTTAGGACCATTATTATGAGTGTAAAGGTGAAAGCCAACAGGAACTGGATGGAGAAGGCCCATGCAGGCCACTTAGAAGCTTTGTCTTAACTCTGTAAGAAACAGGGAGCCATTAAGGAGTATCAGAGAGGGAGTCATGAGGCCTTCATCTCAGATAAGTGAGCCTGCAGAGGTAGATTTGAAGGCAGGCAGCCTAGAAGTCATTGCCATAGGGCAGGCAAGGGCTGAAAAAGAGTTAACTGGAGCCTGCAGAATGAGGAAGAAGGAGAGGCATGAAGGTGGTATGTGCCAGGCACTGCAGGAGACAGAAGGCAGATCACACAGTCCCTCCCTTTGGACTCTGGGAGGGACCAGACTGTGAGTTACTCATGGAAACAAATGCCATCATTGAGATGATTGGTGGACCTTGTAGGCCAGACTTACCTTGTGGATAAATATAAAACTTTCTTATTAAGGAAACAAATGTCCCCATTGTCAGCCACATCAGACCACAGAGATTGAGTGAACTTTGAACTCAGGGAAGGCATCAAACTGTACCCAACAGTTGTTTTAAAATGGCTGGACAGATTTTATCTGAGCTACTGCAGTAGGGGAGAGAGACCTCAGTATAGAACTCAACTCAACTCCAAGCAAAGCATGGACAGCTGTTTGTATATACATATATAGTATTTTTATACCTTAACACTTATTCTTGATGGCATCTGTCAGATATTAGCAAGGATCAGAACTGGGAATTTTTCAAAAGTCCTTTAATTTACCTGATGACCTCACCAGATACTTAAAAAAAGATACATAGCCCATGGGCAGAGTGAGGGGCGTCAGTGGTTGGAAAATTACTAGGAGGAACTTGATCAGATATTCAGTGTGTATCAGGGGTGGGGTATATTCTCACTATACCAGGCTCAGCCAGCCAAGGACAAGGCCTCGTTGAGAAGAGGGTTCAAAGGAGCCTGACTGAAGTTTGGTCAAGGAGGAAGTCTTTGTCAGAGGAGAGGGGGACCATCTCTGCTCCACAGGACAGAGGCCCAGTGAAGGGCCCAGCGAGCTCTCCACAGATACATGGAAGCAGCAGGCAAGATATGTGGGAATGTGCTGGAAGCCAGGTAAGGACCTGAAGCCAGGATCAGGGACTCTAAGACCAGAGAACCCACTGCTGGGGTGAAGGAAAACCAAGTGAGCATGCGACCTGGAAAACTCCATGATTGAGGAAAAGAGAGGTCAGCAGAGCATAACGGCAGAACCAATGAGAGTCTGTTCATATATTAAATTTAAATGACAGAATTCCACCAGGATGAATCTGTAGGACAAGTTGGCATTCATCAGATACCCAGAAACTATAAGAGGAACCCTTAAAGAAACGCTGAGCTTCCTGTGTCTGGATATAATAGGGTTCTGGCTATCGTAGATTTTATCTGTGTAAATGTCCTATGTTCTAGGGGCCAATTCCACCAACACAAATTAGTAATGTTTTCTGTTTTTTGGGTGGGAGAAAGCAAAGTCAGCCTGAACTCAGAGAAATATTTTCACCTGAGGACTCAGCAGACTTCTTTGTCCACCCAGGCCCAGAGATCAACAGCACAATTCTGGCCCAAGTGACTCTCCCAGCACCCAAGCAAAACTTCAGAAGCTAAGGGCTCGGCTGGATCCAATTCATCATGTTCCAATCCTTTTCCCAGCCCCACACTCAGCTTTATTATAAGATCAAGTGAGTTTGAATGAAGCTGTCTCCAAGTCCTCATTTTTATTTCATACTGACAATATTATTTTTATCAAGCTCATATTTCAAGAAGCTTTATTCTACTCTGACTTTCCTGAACCAGGGGAAATTATCTTGTTCCTTCCCTTGGGTTTGAAAGGAAACCTTTCCATAACTAATGTTTATCAGCAGCACAATTTCTTTTGCAAGAAATTTGACATAGTGAGGAAAAGAGCATCAGGCTGGAGAGAGAGACACCAAGCGAAGCTTTTGGAAAGGGAAGTCCATCTTCCAAAAGACCGTCCTGTTTTTTTTCCTGGGCTACATGCTCTCAGAGAGCAGCCAAGAGTGGTTTCAAAACAGATAACACCAATTAGAACAGAAAAGCATCCCTAACTGGACTCCTGTTGGGTGAGCTGTAACGCTTTCATGGGAGGATCTCTGGAAAGGGCCGCAAAGAAGGTACATCTATTGTTCAGGTGTCTCCAGAAAAACAGAACTAATAGGAGAAGCAGAGACAGAGATTGCGATGTTAAGGAATTGGCTCCTGCAATTCATAGGGGCTGACTAGTCTGAAATCTGTGGCACAGGCCAGTAGCCTGGAAACTCCAGCAGACTTTGTCGCTACAGTCCTGTGGCAAAATTCATTTTCTAGAAAACTCTTAAGGCTTTTACTCTTAAGGCTTTCAAGTGATTGCATGAAGCTCACCCCTTATTGAAGGAAATCTCCTTTTCTTAAGTCAACTGTTAGTAAATGTAAGGAGCATCTACAAAACACCTCACACAGCAACACCCAGAAGAGTGGTTGATTAACCGAATACTAACTATGGCCTATCCAAGTTGAAACATAAGAATAACCATCACAGTGAGGAGGGATTTGGGGGAGAGGAAAACGGGGAGATCACTCAGGGGATTTGAAGCAGCTGCTATTCATTGCCACATTTTAATTGTTTAAATTAAACCTCCCTAAATAGAGTTTCTATAAAAGCTCATCAGCCCAGCTGGTGTGGCTTATGGTTGAGCATTGACCTATGAACCAGGAGGTCACAGCTCATTCCTGGTCAGGGCACATGCCCAGGTTACAGGCTCAATCTCCAGTGTGAAATATGCAGAAAGCAGCCAATCAATGATTCTCTCACATCATTGAAGTTTTTATCTCTCTCTCTCCCTTCTTCTCTGATATCAGTAAAAATATATTATTTAAAAAAAGAGCTCATCACCCTTTAGGGGTTGTAGCTACAATTGCTTCTCCTGGTTTTGTGCCTGTAGCCTCACAAGGGTTGCTGGTGAGGGGAGCAGGACAGAACAGGGCAACCCCCAAAGAGGCCACCAGGAGCAGTTTCCAGGAGGACCTACTCTGCAGTGACAGCGGAAAGTCAAAATGTCATTGGTCTTCATGACAAAATTCTGCCCCCAACCTTCATCCTCACTCTCAGGTCATTGGAGGAAACTGTCACCATCACCCTAAGAGAAAAAGGAAATTTACTGCTGTTCTCACAGCAATGACAGCTCCTCATTATTGAGAACCTGCCAAACAAAATGGTATGAAACTCTAAATAATAACATTTAAAAGGTAAGCACTGTTATACCTTTCCTACAGATGAAAAAACTGAGGCTTCAAAAGACCAACTAGCTTATCGACTTCCATGCAGGTAGTACGTGGGAGAGCTAGGATTTAAACCCATCTCTGTTCAATTCAAAGTCCATGCTTTTGACACAAAGTTATGGAAGCAAGTAGATGTACTGACTGGACGTTAGCATGGAAATATGGGTTGCTTTAGTTTAGGTCATCTCATAAAGGACGCCCAAGGTTAAAGACTGGCAGCTTTTTGGTGTTGTTTGTGTGTGTGTGTGTGTGTGTGTGTCTTTTTTAAATATATTTTTATTGATTTCAGAGAGGAAGGGAAAGGGAGAGAGAGAAAGAAACATCAGTAGTAAGAAAAAAATCATTGATCGGCTGCCTCCTGTGTGCCCTACACTGGGGATCAAGCCCACAACCTAGGCATGTGCCCTGATTAGGAATCAAACTGTGACCTCCTGATTCATAGGTCAACACTCAACCACTGAGCCATGCTGGCCGGGCAAGACTGGCAGTTTTAACCAAAGAGGGCAAGTAGTTTTCCCTTTTGCTAGTTCATCTCTGGTAACCAAACCTCAGACCCTAGTGGTAGAGCTAATTTTCCAGAAGATCCATGAATCCTTATTTTTGCTTTGGTTCTGCCAAACTCTTACATTTTCTTCCAGTTCCATAATCTAATGCCAAAGTTTCTAATAGTTAGAATGCAAATGTGGTTGATACTCTAACACATGTTACTTTCTATTAACAATGTGGCAACTAAAAAAGTTATCAGCATGTTTTACTGCTATATTATTCTGAATGACATCCTCCTTGCCCCCAAAGCAATAATACTTTGACTGCAAACTATTTTCCTAACCAAATATATTCTTTCCCACAGAGAACCACTACCATGGAAATCTATGCAATAAATCAATTTTTGTGGCATTGCATATCAAATTTGACAACATAAGTTTGACATTTGGTAAAAGTATATCTTTGTTTACATCCTCATAAGACTTCCTCTGTAGTATTTCCCGCAAATGTTCCTATGCCGACATCAAAAATGGGAGGAAAAGTTATCTTGTTTCTGGTTTTGCTTTTTGGTTTATTTTTTTTTTTTGATAGCTGAAGAAGTTTTCACAAAGTTAAAAAGGTACCTGGAAATCAGGTTGTGATGAAAACTGATTGGCAAGTTCACAGAGTACTCACTGTTAGAATTCGGTACTAATGACCCATCCCTCC
>NW_006295180.1:1269095-1281197 GCF_000327345.1 Myotis davidii | reverse complement strand
GCTCTTCTGATGCCAAACTCCTTTGGAAAGATTACTCTGAATTGGATTCGTGGGAAACAAATTGGACTTATTTCACTGCAAGAAATTGGACCACATATAATAAAGTAATGCCAAATTATGCTTGGAACTAGAATATGCTTGGTTCCGATTTCTTGTGACAAAAGAGTTCCAGTTTACAATGAGAGTGTACAGTGAGAAATGAATCCCTTCTGATTTTTAGATTATAAATATCTCTAGAATTGTGTTATTTGCAAAAGAAATTCTTAATTTTAGTCAACTTAAACATATTACTGTTCCAAAAAGGGCAGATTTTTATAAAAAGAGTGTGTTGGACACTATCCAAAAGTATATATTTATTGATGTTGCAGAAAGGGCTTATTACGAAATGGTCTCATAGTTTATTCCAAGGCATGAGACTCAGGAAATGTTTCATAGTGAGGCTCTAGTAAATTCCTTTTAAATATCTACTGAACTCAATGTTAACAGCTTACTATTGACAAAATAATCTGTCATTTTACTCTCTCTTCAAATGAAAAGTGCCTCAAGGTTACTGCTGTTTTAACTCATATATTTAACTCATATATGAAGAAAAATAGAGAGGGAGGCCCTACTTTCTGGTATATAGGTGAATTCTTAATGCCTCAAAAACATATTTCAATCAATGATTTTTAAAAATGTATAATTGAACGTATATGTTTAATTTATATATCCCGACTCATACTCTAGTATTCTCCGTCATTGCTTTAAGCTTAGACAAAAGGCCAACTCGAAATTATATCCTCCATTTGTTTCTGCCAAAATATTTGCAGGGCATCTGCTTTGCCCATACCTGTGTTAGGAGCAATGATGGCACAGAATTGCATTATGGTGGTCCAGTACTTGAGAAGTTTAAATGCCATTGTAAGATGATACATGCCTTTGTTTAACAATTATCAACAATAATTGGACAGTGAGCACTCTAGTTAATCACGCAGTTGTTTATCAGTCTCCTGATTTATTCATCAATTTCATCTCATTTTTTAATGGATTTCAAAGTAAATTGCAGGCTTATCCCTAACCACATCGGCATTTAAAACATCAACTAAGTTCAATACAACAAAGAATGTTGAATATGATCAAACTGGGGTGTAAGAAGGAACCTACTGATGTCAGTGGGTAGCTGGGGACAGTCAGGGAGGCCAGCCAATGTTCCAGAGAGAGAGAGAGGTGTGGTCCTGGACCAGGGCAGGGATAGAGGGGGTAAAGAGGAGTGACAATTGGACTGTAGAATTGATGAGTTTTGACAATTTATTACATGGGGGGGGGGCAAGGTGAGAGACTGGGAGAAATTCATGGTAACTCCCAAATTTCTACCTTGAGCAACAGATTGGAACTGACTTTAGGAGGATACAACATAATTTGGGGGGATGGTCCTAAGATGGACCTTGAATGTAATTTTGAGATACTTTTGAGACAACCAGATGAATTAGCCAATAAACAACAGGATAGAGTGGTCTCAGTTAGAGAAACAGATTGGAGAGTCAGCAGCATTTGTGATGTTAAAAGCTTTTGTCCAAAGAGGTAGAGTATGCAGCCAGAGCCCAGAACAGAACTTGAGGAAGCACATGGATTTTAAGGGCTGGCAGAGGGGAGGTGCCTGTAAGAGAAACTGAAAAGAAGCTGCTGGTGAGGAAAGAAGAGAACCAGAGAGAATAGGATCTCGGGAATAAAGGAAGGAGACAGTTTCAAGATCAACTTGTCAATGGTATAAAATACTGAGAAGTCAAAATGAGGTGCTTCAAGAGTCTATGGGATTTGGCAACTTGAGGGTTGATAGTGACCTTGGTAGAAAACAGTTTTCATGGAGCTGAGGAAGTAGAAGCCAAATTTCAGTGTGCTGGGAATTTAATGGAAGATGAGGTCATGGCGACTGTAGCTGAAGACTAATTGTTCTAGAAATTTGGGCATGAGAGGAAGGAGGAAGGTAAGGCATACACAGTTAGAGGAGGATGAGGGTCATGGGAAGATCTGCCTTATAAGCACAGCATCTTGGCCATACATACATGAATGCCTGTACTATGCAGTTACCTGAAATGCACGGCCTTGCATTGACAAATCGTGTGCATGTATTATCTCTCTGTTGGACCAAAAACTCCCATAAACAAGTGGACCATATACTGCATTCATAGTCTTAAGAACATAAAAGTTTGAATGTGTCAGAGACCATTTACTACAGCCCTTCATCTCATGGTTGGAGAGTTGCTCAAGGTCATGCACAGAGTGGTTGGTAGGAACTCAAGGTCATGCACAGAGTGGTTGGTAGGAACTCAAGGTCATGCACAGAGTGGTTGGTGCGGAACCACCCTTTGCATTGCATTTTGCAGTAAGGAGAAAGGTTTTGTTTCCCAACATGGTTGTCTGGAAGTTTCAGTCTGGGAACCAAAGGTATAGCCTCAATAATGTGGATTTCTTTCACATGCCGCATAGCAATGTGGTCATCTTTATATCAATAGCACAAAGCCAATTTCCACACATGCCCCGAATTAGAATTGATTTGTTTGTACAAAATGTTCGGGCTGTGTACTCTTGCAATTCTTATTACCTCTTTATTTTGCTTATAGCTACCCTATTTAATGTTAAATAGGAGCATTTGTGTGTTGCTAGAAAGGGACTATTTCGATTTTTCTGGCCCATCAATAGCAGATGTATAGTCCTGCCTTCATAACCCCACATATTTTCAGGCATAGTGTTCTATGAGTTAATTTTAGATTTCAACTAATAAATAAACTTGGGCCAAAACTTTTAACCTTCCCAATTATCTACTCTTGCTTCTCCAGCTCCCTCTTAAAGCTCCTTTAATTAGCTAAACTTCAAGCTCTTTGAATCACCTAATGTCAGGCAAATGTAGTTGCCCTATGCAGAGAAAAAGAAGAATGAGATAACCCACTTTCAGGGCAACTGTTTTATTACACAGAGAGAAACGTCTTGTTAGTTCCCCAAAGTTATCTCTTCTCTTGTAGTTTGGAAAGCATGGTAATTTTCCACTTATTCTCTACTGATGTAAAACAGATTTTTGTTTAATCTTAGAGGAAGCTCCATTGTGCATTAGTGTGTGTGTGTGTGTGTGTGTGTTTTCCTGGTAGGCCTCTATAATCACTTCGCTGTGCATGCCTATACCAGACTTGGTTAGAGCATTGTACCACACTTGCAATTTTTTTTCTAGAAATGGCAAAAAAAAAAGCATCTAAAGGCTAAACTAATAGCATCTGCCTCTCCAAAAATGCCTTAATTGAATTGGCAAAAGAGCATTTCTTATTTTTTAAACCCTCTTTTAACTGAGTTGTTGGAACAGCAGCATTAAAAGGATAATGACAATGTTAAACTCAAATAGATTTTCTTAAAATAATTGCTTTCCCCCACCGAGTGCTGGCCTGGCCCGAGTGAAATTCTGAGGGGTCAGCAGGCTCTCTCTGATGCTGCCCACCAAAAGACTGTGTTGTTCTCACCCATTCCTTTTTTTTCTCATCCATACTCACCCCAGTTTTATTAGCTATTGAATTTTGTTTTCCTACCTGTTTCACAGCCAATCCCTCTTTTTATGGTAAATATGTAGTGTTCTCCATGGGCCAGCAGTTGCTGTTTCCTTACTTTGCCTTGATGGAAATCTTTTCATCCTGAGAATCAAACAAACAAAATCAAAACATTGATTTCAAGAGCCTCACCATCCCAGAAATAGACAGGCTGTCCATGAAAGTCACAGGTCTGCATACTCTGCTTCTTATCTTGTGTGACCCTAGGAAGTGTGGCAATGGCCTGCATGAAATAGGGGTCATCCAACCCTTGCTGGGAGGAAGGCTGAGTCAGGACAGGCCATGGCGCCTGCCTGGACTATTTTTCTGGGCCTTGGTTGTGGCAGAGAACCTGGATTGTGTTTGAGTGTAGAAGAGGCTGCCATAAGACTGTGAATATGAACCAACAGGGAACTGACAGCTATATCTCCAAAAAAGAAAACCTCTAGAACCAAGGGGACATCTAAAATGTGAATGCAAAAACTGAGGAGAGAGAGAGACAAGACAGAAAGGTAGAACTTCAAAGGTTTCCTGGCATATTACAGTTGCCCCTTGCTCTTACTGGGCAAGGAGAAACTTATTTGAAAAACCAATTTATACAGGAGAAAATTATATTACATAGTCATGTTTTATGTTCAATTCAAGCTGAGGGGGCTCATAAACTAATGCAGAATAGACTAAATCGCTGTGTGACTGTGGCAGTTCAAGAGCAATATAAGTACAGTCAGAGGCGGAAAGGCTTTGGCTTAATTTTGTTGGCATTGAATTTCAGTTCAGCCAGTGTCATTGGACTGACAGACTACCTCGGCAAACCTAGGCTAATAGTTTAAATCATGTAGTATGAAGTTCTACTCTCTTTCCTTCTATTTAGAATTCTGTTCTACATACACAATCAAGCCTGTGAGTACTCACTTTCTTTCTAAGTGATGCATGGGGGATGGTTGAAGGAAAATTGAAACACTTTTCCACTATGTTACTTTTTTAACTCATTTGCTTACAATTTATCAGCCACTTATGGGCTACAAAGAAAATTCACCACAATTTATTGCTTGGAAAGATGATGCAGAGAGTTTGAGAGAGAGCCACTAATAAATTGATGGTGAAGTGCTTTGTTAATGTAGAGTGCAATTGAAATGCATAATGAGGAGTGGCCCCTTTAAGGTCATTCACCCAAGAAGAGGCTAGACCTCTGGATGTCTTACTCTTCAGCTAACAGACCTTGGTATACAAAGCCCAAATAGAGCGTGTATTTAACCCTGCTTGGCTACTCCTGGGAGGGGTCCTCACTTATTTCTCCCAGATAGTGTGGGCGAGGTTAACAAAGTAAAGGGAAAATAGAGCAGTGCTTCTCAAGCTTTAATGGGCAAACAGATCACCTGGGATCTTATTCAAATGAAAGCTTGAATCAGTAAGTCTGGGGAGGGGCCTGAGATTCTGCATATCTGTTAAGCTTCCAGGCAATGGCAATGCTACCCATTCAAAATGCTGCTCCAATCTAAAGCATTTGGCGAGGTACACAGATTCTTTTAGTTACTAGGATTTCAATGTGCTGGAAAAGACCATCTCTGAAGGAAGATAAAGGGGGTGTGTGTGTGTGTGTTTTGTTTGTTTGTTTGTTTGTTTGTTTGTTTTAGAGTTTAAGATATGAAAACAAAAGCATCTAGGTAGAGGTGTCTAGAAGGCAACTGGAGATGTAGGATGGAAGTTTAGGAAGACAGTAGTTAATGTGTATAATGTTTTGGAAACTCTCCACATAAACATGTCAATTGATGCCAGAATAAATAACTCCATAGAGAGATAGAACTATATGTACATAAAATAAACAGAGGGACCTCCAACTCCTCAGTTCATGGTACATTATCACATTGGTTCAGGCAATGCCCCATTTTTGTTTGATGTTTTAAAATTATTTCATTCAATCACTCATTTCCTTCCATCCTCATCCTCCCCACCACAAGCAATTTTCTAATGTGTTTGGTGGGTAGCCTTTTATTTTGGTAATGTTCTTATCAAGGTATCTTATTTTGTGTGCATGATTTTTTACTGAGGCATAACTGCATGCAGTAAAGTGAAATAACTAATTATATAGCTTGTTGAATTTATACACATATATACACCAATATAATCAGCACCCAGATCAAAACATAGATATTTTCTGCAGCTCTGTGCACACATTTTTAATTTACATAAGTGACATTGTAGAGTAGATATTATCCTGTTTCTTACCTCATTCCACAGCACCACATTTTCAAGGTTGATGTATGCATCTGTGCTTCCATATTTGCTTCCAACTACTTCAGAGTCCCCCTTGTGCACCTGCCATAATTTATTCAACATTGCCCAGTGAAGGACATCTAGATTGCCTCCAACTCTTTCTACCACAAGCAATGCTAGAATGAACATCTTCACTTATTTTCTCTTATAGATTCAGATGATATTTTTTTTCTGGAATAGATAGCCAGGAAAGTGATTACCGAGTCATGGTGTGTACACATAGTTATCCTAACTAAAAGCTGACAGAATGCCTTCCAGAATGGCTCCACCAATCTGCACTACAAATACTTTTTTTCTAGCATTATATTTATGTTTCTTTTGAATGTTCGCTTTGTTAAACTGGACTCAAGGCAGCCAGGTTTTACTAGGGTTACATTTATATTCTGCTTATGAATCGCAATTTATTCATTCACTGAATATTTATTGAACAGCCACAATATGCCAGGCACTCTCCTAGGGGCTGGGAGTACAGCTGAGAAGAAGATAATTTTCAACCCATATGAAATTTGTGTCCTAGTCATTATAACTTTAAGTGGGTGGGATCACTTAGAAAGAGAATATAGAGAGTAGGAGAAAAAAACAACAACCACCCAAGGGCAAAAGATTACATAGGGATACCTAGAAAAGGGATACATAGAAAAGAAACCTGGAGGAAGATAAAAATGTTTGGAGAGGTAACAAGAGAAAAGTGTTGATATAAAAGCCAAAAGAGAAGAGCATTTCAAAGACAGCAGCCTACAAACGGCATATAGGAGGTGATCTGTCATCAAGAGGCGTTGGCTTAAGTCACTGGTGGGGAATTGGAGAATGATGGGACAGTACAAGGTCTAGAGCTCTCAGTCATGTCACCTCTGAATGGCAATAATGTCCCTAGGCCAAGCCCATGTCCTTCACTGTTCTGAAAGCTTTGGGACCCTTTTTTCTCCCTTTGGTGTGCATTTTTTCTAAGAAACTCCTTTCTCTCTCAGTAGACAGACCTGGCTCTTTCTCCCTCTAGAGCACAACATACATTTTGAATTCTGACATACACACTGCTTAGTGATCAGGATACAATTTGTCTGATGATTGCAAAAAGTGCGACGCGGGTCCCATCCAAGAATCTTGCAAATCAGTGTGCATTTGACAAAATGAGTCCATAGAATTAAGGAAGACGAAGGTTGGGGAATGAGTGGACATGTTTTCACCCGACCATTGAAAAGACAGCTTCAGATGTTTTACGACTGCTATGCAGGGCATATTCTTGGCTTTATCTTTGTCACATTGTATTCACTCATTTCCTTTATCATTGCATAGCATGTACAGTTGATGTTTTCCTGTAAAATGTCTGCCCTGTGTGATGAATCTTTTGCATTCTCACAGCTCCCCTCTACAGACTTGGACATGATCCTCATCATTCCCTCCTGTGTGAGTCATGGTAACAGCTGAGGATCGCCGTTCTGACTCAGCTGCCCCCTGAGCACCACCATCAACTGGCACTCCCAGAATTGTCAGCACTTTCTCAACCTTTCCGGAGGAACCTCATGTGCCAGATCCACACCAGTTCACAACCTGGCCCCACACCTTCCTGAAACTTTGATTTTTTTATTGCTCCACAACCGTGAATTTCTGTTCTTGTCCTTGGGCCTGCTTTGAGCTTTTCCAAACACACCACGCTCTTGCGGCCTTCATTCCTCATTCCTGCCATTTAGCAAATGTGGAATTCCCGTCCCACTACCCACAGTCCCTCAAGTCCCATATCCTTAACTTCCACTGCTCTGTCCAAACTCCAGGAACAGCAATTTTCAAACTTTCTGTCTAAGGATCCCTTTACATACAAATGAAATTATTAAGGATCACAAAGAGTTTTTATTTTATGGATTATACTTATCAATTTATTCTAATATAAATTAAAAATATTCAGTGCTCGGCTAGCGTGGCTCAGTGGTTGAGCATTGACCTATGAACCAGGAGGTTATGGTTTGATTCCTAATCAGGGTACATGCCCAGGTTGCAGGCTCAATCCCCACTAGGGGGTATGCAGGAGGCATCCCATCAGTGATTCTCTCTCTCATCATTGATGTTTCTCTCTCTCTCTCTCTCTCTCTCTCTCCTCCCCTTCTTCTCTCTAAATATATGTATACTAGAGGCCCAGTGCACTGGGGTCAGGGTCCCTCAGCCCGACCTGCACCCCCTCACAGTCTGGGAGTCCTCAGGGGAAGTTCTACTGATGGCTTAGGCCCCCTCCCCATAGGGTCGGGCCGCCCCCATCACCATTCCCCCCCTTTGCCCACTGGAATGCTGCCTTGGCTGGCCTGGAGCCACTTACTCACCCGCCGCTGACTGACTGACCGTTCCACCGTTCAGTTGATTTGCATATTACGCGTTTATTATATAGGATATAGGAATATATATATAAATTATTTCCAAAAAACATTATGTGTTATCATAAAAAGAAATAAGAAAAAATAACTATTTTCCAAAATGAAAAAAAAAGTGTGGCAATGCTTTACATTTTTGCAAATCTTTTTAAATATCTGGCTTACTAGAAGACAGTGAGATTCTCATAACTGCTTATGCATCAAATCTTCTATGATAGGTTGTTTGGGTTGAAGCATATGCAGAAAATCCAGCCTCACAGAGATTGTATTGGGTTCAGGGAGGAGAATTTTAATAGTCTTTTCAGATCATTGTAAACATTCCTTTTTCATACTATTCAAAACTGAAAAAGTCAGTTTCTCAAAAGCTAACTGCAATGTGGAATCTGAAACCTTATTAATAAACTGTCATACTCTTTTATATTAAAATTCATTGGTCTCTCTTGTACTTTGAATGGATCTTTTATCTATTTATAATTTTATTACATTAAACATTGACCATTTGGAAAATATTGGTTCATGGAGTTACACAGAATTTCCAAATATTCACACATTTCATTAAAATAGATATGTATGTATATATATTTTAAAAGCCCCATACATTCATATCACCATCAATTGCATCAGAAAAGCCTTCAAGAATTGAGAAACTGTCAAGCTTATGATGATGAATACAAGTTTTCCAGAATTCTACCCTTTACTTGAAAGCTCAAATTTTCTAATTGGTAACAAAAATGTCAGTTGCTTTCTTTAAAGTGATAGGCTTACTTTGTTCATTCCCAAGAAAACATTTGGCAAATACCCAAGTCTGAACAACTATAGTTTATCTGTCAGTCATTGTGGTACACAGAAAAAAGTGCCCTCCCTGCACCAAAGATATACTCACTTCCAATCTCTGGAACCTGTGGATATTACTTTATATAGTAAAAGTTGTGATTAAGTTAAGAATCATGAGAAGAGGGTCATCTAGGTAGGCCCTAAATTCAATGACCAGTCTCTCTTTTTTTCCCAAGAAAAGCAATTTTAAATATGCTACATACAATAAACATCAATATTTCAAGAAAAATGATTTTAGATATAATAATGTTACATGCAATAAACATTAATATTTCAAGAAAAACTATTTTAAATAATAAATATAATAATAAATATATTGAAGCTGTCAGTTTTTATACTAGGAGTGAGTGGCAGTAAAGAACACTATGACTACTGGTATAGTGGGTGCTGCCACCTAGGTCCATGCTAAGGCACCAGAGTTGTACCTACTCTCACTTTGTCCCACAGGTGTAAAATCAACATAGAAGAAAGACAAATAATGTTTTTAGCATTATTATGAAAATTGTTCTGACCCAAGGATTCCCTGAAAGTGTCATGGGGCCTCCAGAGCCTGCGGCCCAAAATTTGGTGAACTGGTGAAGCAAATAAAACCGGGGGCTAATCGTGAAATGTAGGCAGTGGGTATATTGGTGTTCATTGTGCTACTAGTAGTCTTCACGTTTTTCTATTTTCATAATAAAATGCGTGTGTGTATGGGAAAAAAAAATGTTAGCTCACTTTGTGTTGCCAAAACTGAAGGGTGCAATTACCATTCTTGGCCTGTTGTGTTCTGGCTCTGGTCCCCCTGTCCAGCCTCTTCTCTTGTCTTCCAACCACTCTAATCACCTAATGACCTACAAACATGGGAATGCTGAAATTCAGCTCATGTGCCACCATCTTCTCCCTCCCCCAACTTTTTCCCATGCATTTTCCTAAGCAAGAATGCTACTCTCTCCACTTCCTCCCTCTTTATCCTTCAGGAAAATGCAATACAGTCTTCAAATTAGGGCTCTAATACTCCCTTCCCGGAGGAATCTTCCCTTCCTCCCCTCAGATTGACTGCAGGGCTTCTCCTTCTAGAGCTGGATTAAAAAGCAGGGCAGCTGGGCAGCTGGGCATCTGCTCAGGACACCAGCACACATGGGATGCTAAAACATCACAGGAATAAAATTGGATGGTTAATGGCAGTTAACTCAAGTTTCTACAGGCAACTGTTTATATAACAGGTGAAATATAAAATAATAGCGACTGCTGAAGTACACAGTGATCCAAACAGAACCATTCTACTAGCTCACCAACCTGTCTCTCATCAGCGCTTTTGCCTTGGACATGAGAAGTTAGTTGAAACCAACACGGCCATTTCTGAAGTCATAGCTAGAACTTGCAAAAACTCTGACCCACAGGAACAGGTCGATCATATTACTATATACATCTTAAGCACTTCAGTCTGCAGGCCAATGCTCTATCCACTGAGCCAAACCGGTTAGGATCATCTTAAGCCCTTTAATATGCCTCCTCAAAAGTTGCCTGGCTTCAAATCTGCAGATCCAAAAAAGCTAACTTGTCCTGAGGTGGTCAGTGTACATCACGAATCTTATATTCTGGAAAAAAAAAAAGAAAAAGGTAAACAGTTTTTGTTAATAGAGAATCGTTTTCTCTACGTCCACATCAATTACAGGTTGAACATACGTTGAAGGAGTATCAGTTTGAACAATGTCAAATGCTTAGCCTGCCTGGGATACCCATGTATTTTCAGCC
The DNA here is from genome assembly GCF_000327345.1 of Myotis davidii. Classification (NCBI taxonomy): domain Eukaryota; kingdom Metazoa; phylum Chordata; class Mammalia; order Chiroptera; family Vespertilionidae; genus Myotis; species Myotis davidii. The sequence goes on along the minus strand of NW_006295180.1, from coordinate 1,270,447 downwards.
AGTCCTGCCTTCTTCCTCTTACCTTACTCATCCTTTAATCATAGCATGATTTCCTTGCAACTTAATTATTTAAATTTCCATCCCCCAAGATGTCTATAAGCTCCTCAAAGGCAGGAACTGTCTATCTTTGTGTCCCAGGTTCTAGCCCGGTGCCTGGTACCGAGGATATGCCCAATAGCTATTTGTTAATTAAGTGAGTACATAATGGTAGGAAAGGCCTTGGCACATTAAGAAATTCAGGCATCCATTATACAAATTCCGTCTATAGTACCTGCACTGATAATAGAAGCTGAGGTCCCAAGGAGAAAATCCAGCTCCTTTGGTGATCCACTCAATCAATCATTTGTTGAATGACAAACACCAGCACCTCTCCAGCCTCAGAGCTCAATGCTGGGGGAATGCAGAACAAAACAAGGTCCCTGCCCTCTGCAGTGAATAATGCCAACTCTACAGACAACCACGAAACAATTCGAGAAAGATTGAGCATGTGGAGTTCCATAAAACAAAAGCTGGCGGAGACCCTTCAGGGGAGCCAGAGTTTGAATGAAGGATGCTACAGAAACCTGATCCTTTATTCCCCAACAATTGGATGCACACAATGGAACTGGGGAATCTGAGGCCCAGCTTTCCAAGCAAGCTAATCCATGCAGTACGTGACAAAAAAAATTTTAGGTTAACAAGAAAAGAAAGAATTCTAAACAGCATCTATATATTCAAGAAAGAGAATTTAAAAGAACTAATCCTTTTCTGTGTAACCTATGGCCCAATCAATTGGTTTTTTCTGATCCTAAGGTAAATTAACCATTCACCACACCCAGGAGAGATTCACAATAATAAAAACCACATTTTGTCAAGTCATTTTATATTTGTTTTCTAATGTAATCCTCACAGCATCTCTAATCACAGCAGTCCTTAGGCCTGGCAACTGAGGTCCCTCTTCTGGGCCCCACACTCTAGAGACCCCATTCTCACTCTCCCCCAGATATGCCCTTTCCAGGGATGGAGAGGCCAAGGCAATGGGCCACCCAGAGTCAGCACCCCATCCATTGCTAGCATGGTTGCCACATGTAGCAAAAACAGGATGTCCAATTATATTTGAATTTCAGATAAACAGTGAATCATTTTTTAAAATAATATTCAATACTTTATATACGGGGTGGGGCAAAAGTAGGTTTATAGTTGTTTATATGGAAAATAATATTATAATAAATAAATAATAATACAAGAATAAACTCTTTTTTGCACTCACAATTGTAAACCTACTTTTGCCCCACCTTGTATATATTAACATCCTATCTAATAAAAGAGAAACATGGTAATTGGCGTACGACCGCTACCCTTCCCATTGGCTA